>NW_004949110.1:1303445-1349175 GCF_000317375.1 Microtus ochrogaster
TGCTCCATTAGCTCTAGCTTCTTATTGGCTAACTCTTACATATTAATTTAATCCATTTCTATTAATCTGTGTATTGTCACATGGCTGTGGCTTACCAGCTAAATTCCATCTTGCTCCAGTGGGGCTCCATGGCTTCTCTCTGACTCTGGCTCCTTTCCCCCAGCATTCAGTTTAGGTTTCCCCACCTAGCTCTGTTCCTCTATAGCTCAGCTATAGGCCCAAAGCAGTTCTTTTATTAACCAATGATATTCACAGTATAAAGAGGGAAATTCCACATCATTAGGTTAATATTAGCTACATGTAAATATTTTTACCTGTGAATTTTATTCTTCTTTGCTACTTAGAGTGTATTTCCTCTATAATAAATTCTAAATAAAATTTGTCAAAGAACTATTAATTGTTTTTGTTACTCATATATATTGTTATTTATATGACAATAGTTCAATTAATTCATGTGATTAAACTGTGCCTTTGCAATATAAAACACATGATTTATGAATGTTCATTTGTCTCTTTGTTTTAAATAATTTTACCTATAATAAATGTCAGAGCAATTAAATTGACTATTAAAAAATGTTAAAAAGTCAAAGTAACTTCATGTAACCATTAAAATTACATTGTTGTGACAATTTAGTTTTTGATATATAAAGAGACTATATTTCCAGATCCAGTACCCAGTCCCTCCCATCCAATTTAATGATCTTTTTTTCTACATAAAGAAGAATTTGTATTAGAGGTATGTAGTGAAGATGATCAAAATATGTATAAACTCTCAAAGAAGTAATAACAATAAAATAAAAAAGAGATTACTGCTGGGCGGTGGTGGCACACACCTTTAATCCCAGCACTCGGGAGGCAGAGGCAGGTGGATCTCTGTGAGTTTGAGGCCATCCTGGTCTACAGAGCTAGTTCCAGGACAGGAACTAAAAGCTGCGGAAAAATCCTGTCTCGAAAAATCAAAGAGAGAGAGAGAGAGAGAGAGAGAGAGAGAGAGAGAGAGAGAGAGAGAGATTACTTTTGCTGGTTTTTATTTCTGGTTGTGAATAATTTTTTAAAAAAAATGGTATTAAATTATAACAACTCCATCTATGAGCCCACATTAGATACTGAACTTCAGATCTTCAGACATGGACTATTGATTTGATGTGGTTTTGTATTTACACCTCCACATGATTCATTTGTATTTTGCGGCCTTTTTTTTTTTTAAATCATGATTTTAGGAAGAAGAGATTGATGCTTTTTCTCTGAGTTAGAATAATGTAAACAGCATAGTATATTATGTAGAACACCATATCTGACCATACAATGCTTATAATCTAGTATTCAAGTCATAATGAAAATTAATAAAATTTGAAGCTATTTCCAGAATAAGTAATTAGAGGTATAATGTAAAACTCTCGGTGTTAATTCCAAGGTTCTAGGTTCTTTTGTAAGTTCTGTCACTATTCAAGTTCATTTGATGATTTGGACATGGGTATTTGTATTAAATTTTTAATAAGTTTTTAGCTTTTGAGATTATAATAATTTATTTCATACTTTTATGCCACTATATTCTGTTTTAACTACTGAGCCTTCCCCACCATAAAAACTTACGACAATGAGTCCATGTGGTCAGTTATGTGATTCTATTAGAACACCTAACTTGCTCCATGTTCTAATATAATCTATTTGTAGTCTATTTAAGATTTTACTTATGAAATCTTTGAAGCTCATTTTAGGCTATTGAGAAATTAATGCATTGTGGGCCAAGACACATGTTAAATAGTGGATGCTGTTGAAACCTCTCTTAGTGATGCTCATTAAAAATAAGTGGTGATCACTGAGGGAGAGAGAATGAACATTTGCATTTGTTCTGCAAAAAGAAGACACTAAGCAACTTTGTGTCCCTTAAACTTGACCCTCTCTGTTCTTTTATGGATACCTCTTAGTTCACTGAAGAGTTGATGATGAAGTAAAAAAGATGTTTATGAGCCTCATTTTATTCTTATACATTTCCAGTGGAATCCACAAAATGTAAGCTCTTTATGCACATTTTATCTGCCACTTATTTTATCTCAGCAGATGTACATGCAATTGTTCTTTTAGGATTCTCTTCAGCCCACAGATGTCTCCACAGCTGCTTTCTGTTCCAAAGGGGAGTTTCCTCTATGGAAGGAGTCATGCAAGCATTTTTGTGTGTGTTTTGTTTTCTGTTTTATTTGAAGCACTGTACAGTTCTTTTTCCACTGAACAAGGAGTATAGGAAAAAATATTAGCTGCATGATGACCTTGAGATTTTCATCAAGAAATATCAGAAAATATATTATCTAGTTTCTGCCCACTGCTTAAGTCATAATAAACGTTTTTGCATTCTGGATCTTCAATAAGTATATCACCCAGGAGTTGAATCTCATGTTTCCTGTTTCATTGATTGAGTTCGTATGCTGAGACAAGGTAAAGCCATCACAAACCATTCAAAGTGGGAAAAAAGTCAACCAAATGACTAGAGGTAGAGAATAGCAAAAGGCATAGGAGAGCAATTGACTCAAATTGCTGTTTTGATTATCTGCATCAACTAGACTGGCGAACTTCCTAATTTTTTTATATAATAGTTATGATCATTTGTCCCAGGATGGAGATCTTATGGATTTTGTTATTGTGTGTGTAACTGTAGCAATTTATGATTATTTATATTGATGTAAGAAACATCTTTCCTTTACGTGTCATTTATGTTCAACATTTAGGATATTTGAGATAAAAGCTACAAATCTAAGGTTCCTTTTATAGATTTCAAACTAACAATTATCTGTGATGACTTATAAAAAGCAATAGAATTCGTCTGATACTCTGAAGAACTGAATGAATGGTATTCTGATGAGTAGGTCATCAGGACCATATTCACTGTCTATTATAAGCTTAAACTTGCCAGATGTGAATATCACCTCTGATGTTATACACACTTTTAATTATTCTAATTGAACACAATCAACACGTAGTGGTCCTTTTTATGGTATGGTTATGTGTTTTGCTTGTTGGTTTTGTTTTAGTAGACTGTATAGTAAAAACGTTTGCATAGAATAAATGCTTAAACAAAAATAGACTTAAATACTACTCAGGATTTTTGATAGAGCAGTGATGATATTCACAATTTAAAAAGGTGAAGATCGTTTTTTAAAATCTGAAACTTGGATCCTGCTAGTCCTTTTTCTTGCTGAAGGAGGATATGACAAAAATAGGGAAGGGACTTTAACTGGGAAAGAAGTGAAGGTGACTTAGAAGATGTTAGAGGAAGAGGACACAGGAGAAGTTGGAATGAGGAAAGGGAAAAATGATGTAATTATATTTTAATCAAAATAAAAATTTATTAAGTTAAAAAATTTAGATAAATATAAGTAGAAATAAAATTAAAATTAAAAGCATTAAAAGTTCTAAAATGCAAGGTCTCATTCATTTTGAGTTTATTTTTCTTGGGTATGGAAGGCATTGTTCTAGCATACTATAAACAGGTATCCATGACTATTTGCTGAAAAGACGTTTTCTGACATAGGACTTTTGTAATATTAATTCTGCTGATTTATGAGCACAAGAGGTTATTCCATCTATAGTGTCTTCTTCAATAATTTTTTTTGTTTATTTTTAAATTTTCATTGTAAAGATCTTTCACTTCCTTAGGCTTATTGCTAGCTGCATTTTAGTTTACTGGGAATGGAAATTGTTTCCAGATTTCCTTTTCAGCAGATTAATTATTTGGGTTGCAAATGGGAACCTTGGGAGAATGGGAGAGGAAAATAGAGGATAACAAAGTAAAAATAGTTACATGTCTTACGTGTTTTCAGATACTTTTGCCTTTAAAAGTTTCTGTCAATAAATTAGGGATTTTTTGATAATTCTGTTTTTATGTTTTTTAAGATCATATTTTTTATTTTTTTATTGAGTATATATTTTTTCCACTCCCCTTCCTTCCTCCCCCCTTATACTCTCTCTTCACACTTCTAATTTACTCAGAAGACCTTATGTTTTTTTACTTCCCATGTAGATTAGAACCATGTATGTCTCTCTTAGGGTTCTCCTTGTTGTCTAGGTTATCTGGGATTGTGAATTGTAGGCTGTTTCTTTCTCTTTTTTTGGTTTATGTCTAAAAGCCATTTATGAGTGAGTACATATTAAATTTGTATTTCTGGGTCTGGGTTACTTCACTCAATATAATGTTTTCTAGATTTATCCATTTGCCCGCAAATTTCAAGATGTCATTTTTCCCCCCCGCTGTGTAGTACACCATTGTGTAAATGTACCCCATCTTCTTTATCCATTCTTCAGTTGAGGGGCATTTAGGTTGTTTCCAGGTTCTGGTTATGACAAATAATGCTGCTGTTAACATAGATGAGCACATGTCCTGTGGTATGATTGAGGATTCTTTGGGTATATACTCCAAAGTGGTATTGGTGTGTTATAAATGAGGTTCCACTTGTTCGTTCTGGCCGCCTGGCTAGCTCAGGTGGTAGAGCATGGGACTTAATCCCAGGGTCATGGGTTTTGAGATATGTTGTTTCCCAATATTCTGAAAAATCACCATACTAATATTCAAAAGGGCTGTACCAGTTTGCACTCCTACTAGTAATGGAGAAGTGTTTCCATTACCCCACATCCTCCCCAGAATAAGTTGTCATCAGTGTTTTTGATCTTGACTATTCTTACAATGTAAGATGGAATCTCAGAGTTGTTTGGATTTGCATTTCTCTGATGACTAAAACTGTTGAACATTTCCTTAAGTGTCTTTCAGCCACTTTAATTCCTCTGCTGAGAGTTCTCTGTTTAGGACTGTACCCCGTTCGTTATTGAATTATTTGTTCTTTTGATAATCAATTTCTTGAGCTCCTTATATATTTTGGAAATCAGCCTTCTGTCAAATGTGACAATCTTTTCCCATTCGGTAGACTGCCTTTTTGTCTTATTGACTGTGTCCTTTGCTTTACAGACGCTTCTTAGTTTCAAGAAGTCCCAATTATTAATTGTTGTTCTCAGTGTCTGTGCTACAGAGGTTATATTTAGGAAGTGGTTTCTTTTGCTGATGTGGGAGTGTCATATATCAATCTGTTGATTTCATTGGTTAAGCAATAAAGAAACTGCTTGGCTGGCCCTCATAGGTTAAAACATAGGTGGGAGGAGTAAACAGAACAGAATGCTGGGAGGAAGAGGAAGTGAGCTCAGGCTTGACAGCTCTGAGCTCTGGAGCAGAGGCGCCATGCTGCCTGCTCCGGGCAGACACGTGATGAAGCTCCGACCCAGGATGGATGTAGACTAGAATCTTCCAGGTAAGACCGGTGCTCACAGATTATTAGAGATGGGTTGATCGGGATATCAGAATTAGCCGGTAAGGGCTAGAGCTAAAGGGCCAAGCAGTGTTTAAATGAATACAATTTGTGTGTTGTTATTTCGGGGCATAAGCTAGCAGGCGGCCGGGGTGCTGGGGACGCAGCCCCGCCACTGTTATTACTACATTTTGCCAATGCGTTCAAGTGTACTTTGTACTTTCTCTTCTATGAGGTTCAGTATGGTTAGTTTTATGCTGAGGTCTTTGATTTATTTGGACTTGAGTTTTGAGCAATGTTTTTTCCGTTTCTATTGTGTTCAGCAATTTTAGGAGTACTGGTATTAGTTCTTTGAAAATCTTGCAGAATTCTGTGCTGAAATCTGGGCTTTTCTTGGTTGGGAGACTTTTGATGACTGTTTCTATTACTTTAGAAGTTATAGATCTATTTATTTTCTTTTTTTAAAATTTATTTATTTATTAAAGATTTCTGTCTCTTCTTATCTGGTATTGATTTAATTTTAGTAAGTGATATCTATCCAGAAAATAGTCCATTTCTCTTAAGCTTTCCAATTTTGTGGAAAACAGGTTTTCCAAGTATGACCTGATGATTCTCTGAATTTCCTCATTGTCTTTTGTTATGGCCCCCTTTTTTCTGATTTTGTTAATTTGGATATTCTATCTCCATCTTTTGGTTATTTTGGATAAAGGTTTATCTATTTTATTGATTTTCTTGAAAAACCAACTCTTTCTCTCATTAAATCTTAGTATCATTTTTTATTTCTATTTTGTTGACTTCAGCTCTTTATTTGATAATTTTCTGTCATGTAGTCCTCCTGGATAAGTTTTCTTCTTTTTGTTCTAAAGTGTTTTGTTAACTTACTAGTGTGGGATTTTTCCAGATTCTTTATGTAGGCATTTAGTGCTATAAACTTTCCTCTTAACACTGCCATCATTGTGTCCCATAAATTTGGGTATGTTGTGTGGTCATTGAATTTTAGGAAGTCTTCAGCTTCTTCTTTTATTTCTTCCTTGATCCATTGGTGATTCCAGTGAGAACTGTTTATTATCCATGTGTTTATGGGCTTTCTGCAATTAGTGTTGCTGCTGGATTCTGATTTTAAGTTGTATGATCTAATAGGATACATGAGCTTATTCTATTTTTTTGTATCTGTTGAGTCTGCTTTGTTTTCTAGTATGTGGTTAATTTTTGAGAATGTTCCATGAGGTGCTGAGAAGAAGGTATATTCTTTCATTTTTGGATGGAATGTTCTATAGATGTCTATTAAGTCCATTTGAGTCATAACATCTGTTAGTTACCTTTTTCCTCTGTTAAATTTCTGTCTGGCAGACCTGTCCAGTGGTGAGAGTGTGCTGTTGAATCTCCTACTATTAGTGTGTGGGGTTTAATGTGTAATTTAAGCTTTAATTGTGTTTCTTTTACATGTGAGGGTGCCCTTGTATTTGCGGCATACATGTTTAGCATTGATATTTCCTCTTAAAGAATTTTTCCTGAGTCAAATATGAAATGTACTTCTTTGTTTCTTTGATTGATTTTAGTTTGAAGACTATTTTGTAGACATTAGGATAGCTACACAAGCTTGTTTCTTAGGTCCGTTTGATTAGAAAAAAATTTCCAACTGTTTACTCTGAGGTGATGTCTGTCTTTGAGGTTGAGCTGTGTTTCTTGAATGCAACAGAAGGATGGATTCTGTTTTCATATCCAATCTGTTAGCCTGTGTCTTTTTATAGGTAAATTGAGTCCATTGAATTTTTTAATTGATTTTTATTGAGTTTTACATTTTTCTCTGCTCTCCTCCCTGCCTCTCCCCTCCTCCTTCAACCATTCCCCAAGGACTGCATGCTCCCAACTTACTCAGGAGATCTTGTCTTTTTTTACTTCCCATGTAGAATAGAACTATGTAAGTCTCTCTTAGTGGCCTTATTGTTGTCTAAGTTCTCTGGGACTGTGGTTTGTAGCCTGGTTTTCTTTGTTTTATGTTTTAAAAGCACCTATGAGTAAGTACATGTGAAAATTGTCTTTCTGTGTCTGGGTAACCTCACTCAAAATGATGTTTTCTAGCTCCATTCATTTTCCTCTTAAATTCAAGCTGTCATTATTTTTTTCTGCTGTGTAGGACTCCATTGTGTAAATGTACCATATTTTCCTTATCCATTCTTTGGCTGAGGGGCATTTAGGTTGTTTCCAGGTTCTGGCTATGACAAATAATCCTGCTATGAACATAGTTGAGCACAAGTCCTTGTGGCACGATTGAGCATCCTTTGGATATATAACCAAGAGTGGTATTACTGAGTCTTGAGGAAGGTTGTTTCCTAATTTTTGGAGAAATCACCACACTGACATCCAAAGGTGCTGTACCATCTTACTTTCCCACCAGCAATGCAGAAGTGTTCCCTTTTCCCCACAACCTCTCCAGCATAAGTTGTCATCAGTGTTTTTGATCTTGGCCATTCTTACAGGTGTAAGATGGAATCTCAGAGTTGTTTTGATTTGCATTTCTCTGATGACCAAGGATGTTGAACATTTTCTTAAGTGTCTTTCAGTCATTTTAGATTGCTCTGTTGAGAGTTCTCTGTTTAGGTCTATACTCAATTTTTCTTATATTAGATTATGTGTTCTTTTGATGACCAATTTCTTGAGTTCTTTGTATATTTTGGAGATCAGACCTCTGTCTGATGTGGGGTTACTGAAGATCTTTTCCCATTCTGTAGGCTGTAGTTTTGCCTTGTTGACCATATCATTTGCTTTTCAGTTTCAGGAGGTCCCATTTATTAATTGTTTCCCTCAGCGTCTGTGCTGCTGGAGTTATATTTAAGAAGTGGTCTCCTGTGCCAATGCGTTCAAGTGTACTTTCTCCTTTCTCTTCTATATAGTTCTTGAGTTCCTTCCTAGCTAGAACAATAAGACACCAAAAGGAGATCAAGGGGATACAAATAAAAAAAGAAGTCAAATTCTCACTGTTTGCTGATGATATGATAGTTTACATAAGTGATCTCAAAAATTCTACCTAGGAACTTCTATGACTCATAGACACATTCAGTAACATAGAAGAATACAAGATTAACTCAAAAAATCAGTAGCCTTCCTGTACACAAATGATAAAAGGGCTGGGGAAGAAATCAGGGAATCAACACCCTTTACAATAGCCACAAACAGCATAAAATATCTCAGAGTAACTCTAAGCAAACAAGTGGAAGACTTGTATGACAAGAACTTTAAATCTTTAAAGAAAGAATTTGAAGAAGACACTAGAAAGAGGAAAGATCTCTCATGCTCTTGGGTAGGCAGAATTAACATAGTAAAAATGGCAATCATACCAAAAGCAATCTACAGAGTGAATGCAATGCCCATCAAAATCCTAGCAAAATTCTTGGCAAATCTCAAAATAGCAGTAGTCAACTTCATATGGAAAAGAAAAAAAAACAGGATAGCAAAAATAAATAAATAAATAAATAAAATAAAATAAAATAAAAACAAAAACAACTCCAAAAAACTCCTGTATAATAAAAGAACTTCTGGAGGCACCACAATCCCCAACTTTAAACTCTACTACAGAGCTACAGCACTGAAAACAGCCTGGTATTGGCATAAAAACAGACAGGAGGACCAATGGAACCAAATCAAAGACCCAGATATTAATCCACACTTATTCAAACACCTGAGTTTTGACAAAGAAGCAAAAACTATCAAATAGAAAAAGAAAGCATATTTAACAAATGGTGCTAGCATAACTGGATATCAACATGTAGAAGAATGAAAATAGACCCTTACCTATCACCATGCACAAAACTCAAGTCCAAATGGATCAAAGACCTCAACATAAAGCCAGCCACACTGAACCTTAGAGAAGAGTCCATTGACATTAAAATATGTTAATGACCAGATTGCTAGTTCCTCTTATTTTAGATTTTGTTGTTGGTTATGTTATTTGCATGTTTTTCCCTTCTTTGGGATTTCTTGCTGTGAGGTCATCTATTGTCTGTGTTTTTGTGGATGTAGCTAACTTCAGTTTTCCTTCTAGTATATTATGTAGGCTAGGTATGGCTAGGTATTGGTTAAATCTGGTTCTGTCATAGATTATTTTGTTTTGCCCATCTATAGTGATTAAGAGCTTTGCTGGGTATAGTAATCTAGGTTAGTATCTGTGGTCTCTTAATGTCTGCATAACCCTTGACCAGGACCTTCTGGCTTTCATTGTTTCCACCGAGAAGTCAGGTATAATTCTGATAATTCTGCTTTTATATGTTACTTGGTTTTTTCCTTTGCAGCTCTTAATTTTTTTTTCCAGTATGTATTGTATTTTGATTATTGTGGGAGCCAGCCACGATAAGCTAAGTATGGGCAGGTCACCCAAAGGAAGTTCTTTACTTCCAACCATTATCACCTGCCAGAATAGAACTCGGCCATCGATAGACATCGATAGGCCCGAGTCTCAGTAGTTTACCCTGAAGCAATACCTGGTTACAGGAAGAACCACAAACTGTGATTACCTGTGATGGAGGAGGTTCATCTTTCTATCTGTTGTTTCATTGGTTAAGTAATAAAGAAACTGCTTGGCCTCTGATAGGGTAGAATTTAGATAGGCGGAGTAAACAAAACAGAATGCTGGGAGGAAGAGGAAGTGAGCTCAGACTAGGTAGCTCTCCTTTCTGGGGCAGACGCTATGAAGCTCCGACCCAGGATGGACGTAGGCTAGAATCTTCCCCGTAAGCGCACCTTGGGGTGCTACACACATTAATAGAAATGGGCCTAGCAGTGTTTATATGAATACAATTTGTGTGTTGTTATTTAGGGCATAAGCTAGTCAGGCGGCTGTGAGCCGGGTGGAACACAGCCTGCAGCTCCTACAACATACCTGAGATTACCAAAACCAGAATATCCAAAGGAAATGCCTAACATTTTAACCACTGTAGATAGAGCCACCTGCCAGAATACACTCACCATGACACTCCTAGACAAATGTCAGCCAATCAGGGATCCTAAACCTCAGACCCCCTCACCCCCACCTTTACTACTATAAAAACCCAATTCTAACTGATCTCGGGACTCTCAGTTTATTGCAGCATGTTGGGCATGTGGAGAGACCGAGTTTGCAAATTTGCTTAAAATAAAGGCTTTTTGCTTTTACATATGAGACTTGGTCTCCTTGTTGGCTTTTGTAGGGACTTTGTGGATTTGGGCATAACAATTATTATGTGTTAAGGGGACATTTTTTTGTCCAATCTATTTGTTTTCTGTAAGATTCTTGTATCTTCATATGCATATATTTCTTTAGATTGGTAAAGATTTCTTCTATGATTTTGTTGAATATATTTTCTATGCTTTTGAGTTGGACTTCTCCTTTGTCTATTTTATCCCTATTATTTTTAGGTTTGGTCTTTTCATGGTGTCCCAGATTTTCTGGATATTTTGTGTTGAGTTTTTGTTAGATTTAATGTTTCTTTGGCTGATGAGTCTATTTCCTCTATCATGTTTTCAATGCTTGAGATTCTCTTCCATCTCTTGTATTCTTCTGTTGATGCTTGTATTTATTGTCAGTCAGTCAGACAGACAGAACCCCTCCAACACACACACACACACACACACACACACACACACACACACACACACACAGCTACTGAATCCAATTCATGTTGATCATGTATGTACATGGGTTTGGGGTTGATCAATTTGGATTTAGAAAATCTATTAAGGAACTCATAGTTGAGAACAACGACTCTTCTCTCAGTAATTATTGATTATTACAGTTCTTCATGTAGAGATGGAGCCTTGTGAAATTTCTTCCATGTTAGCATGACAACTAGCACTGGCACTAGAGTGAAGCTTTCCCTTTTATGTCTAGAAAATATCATCTATGAACAGGGTCCTGGTCCTCTGGCTCTTACAATTTTTTGTCCTCACTTCCATGATCTTTAGGAGTGGTAATTGCACTGTAGATATGCTAGCTGTGTCGAGGAGCCCCATGATCACATGTTCTCTGCATTTTTATGAGTTGAGAATCTTTATAATGGTCCCCATATATTGCAAATGGAATCTTTTTGGTTAAAGTATAAGAGATACAAACAAATCTAAATGTCTATAAACAAGACAAGCAGATCTGTAACATACTGGGATTGAAATAGAAATAAAAGGTCTTCCAAAAAAAATTAGAAAATTAAAAGTCTAGGCCAAAGTGGATTTACTGCCGAGTTCTACCAGAGTTTTAAAGAACAAACAAATATGTTCCTACAAGTCTACTATAAAACAGACATGGAAGGAATTATACTAAAATCATTTAAGCGCAGTGTGCATTGCACAGATACCAAAATTCAATAAGGGCACACAGACATACAGACACAGACACAGACACACACACAGATACACACACATGGCGAGGGAGGCAGGGAGAGAATCATAACCTCATCTGCTATATATAGATACAGAATTTCTCAGTTAGATTGTAAATTGAGTTCAACAAAAGCATCATTTGTCATGAACGAGTCATCTTCACTCATGATATTTCTAGCTGCACTAGTTAGCCATAGAGGCCAGGCATTTGTGGTGCACACCTTTAATCCCAGCACTTGGGAGACAGGCGCAGATGGATCTCTATGTGTCCAAGGCCACCCTGGACTACACGAGATTGAATATATTTCTCTAAAAGAGAAACAAAGCCAAATGATAGTGGCTTGTATCTTTACTCCCAGTACTAGGGAGGTGGAGACGGGAAGTAATATGGCTGGGCAGAGAGAGGAGTATAAGATGGAAGGAAACAGGAGCTCGGAATTCAGTCTGAGGTTTCATAGAGACAGCATTCTATCTAAGGATTTGTAGAAACAGGATACCTCATTCTGTCTGAGGATTTCATAGAGGTGAGAACTAGTGGCTGGCTGCTCTGCTTCTCTGATCTTTCAGCATTCACTCCCTAATATCTGATTCTGGATTTTTATTATTAAGAGCAAATAGAAGTTGTGCAACACCCATCCACTATGGAAATCAGACATGAGGGTTTCCAAAGTCTATAAAGAGTACTACCAGGTAATCCAGCCTGGGTATGCCTTAAGGTCTGTACATGGACATATTACAGAAATACTAGCATATCCATTTACTGCAGCACTATTTGCAGGAGCCACATTATAGACTCCATCTGTGTGTCTGTCAACAGATGAATGGATAAATAAAATGTAGCACATACACACAATGAAGTTTCACTTAATTATAAAGAATGAGATTAAGTCACTTGCAGGATAGCAGACACAACTGAATATCAACATAGCAAGCAAAAAGTCAGAGTCAGAAAGACAAATATCTTTTTTAATCTTTTGGTTCTTAGATTTTGTATAGTTAAATAAAATCATTTATAGTAGACATAACATTAAAGCAGGGAGGACTGTGTTGGGGAAAACAGAGACTAGTAGGGAGGGTGGAAGGAACCATGTGGATGAAAGTGATCAAAGTGAATGAGACACTTGGATAAAAACATCTGTCGTTATGAAACCCATCACCATGTACAATGAATGCACACCAATGAAATACTGTAATTCAAAATTTAAGAGTGTGTTGATGACATAATTTTATTACTGTAATTTGAAAATGTGTGTCAGATATATCCACAATTTCAGAAATTCTTGATTTGAATCAGTGGAATTTTATCAAATGGAAGTATATTTTCACCACAAGTAGCACTTTTTAACATTCATCAGTTCATTCAGGAAAATGTATGTCTAATACGTAAAATATAGATTAATATTTTTGGTTGTGTCAACATCCCTTTCATTTCATATGGTGTTCCGCATCTGAAATTACTTTTAATTTCTTTGATTGATTATTGTTTTTATTAGCAATACCTTATAGCTGATTTTAAAAAGTTTCATATGGGGGATTACATACTCATAGAAATAGACTAATTTCTAAGAGCAAATGTAGGTTTCTATACTCTTAATTAAACACCAGAATTATAAAGCTCTTTCAAAATTGCTATCATAAAATGATTTCTATGGCCATTTCCTGGCATACTTTTTCATCGAGATTATTATTGTAGTAAATTTGTTAGGAATCATTTGTATTGCCTACCACACACTGAAATCTATTTGTTGATATAAGTGAAACGGGAGATTTTGGTGTGCACAAAATTTCACATGCAATTGAGTTTTCCCCATAATTACCTAGCTATGCTCCAGACCCTCTCCCTCGAAATTCAGATACTTCTTTGTTATATTTCTTCTTTAGAAAGATTTGCTTCTCTAGCAAATATTCAGTCCACTGACATTTTATTTCCATTCTGTCTTTGTCACTGAAAAATAAATTTGTGATTTAGTTTCTTTGCATCATGTTTTATAAAACATTGTCCTTCAGAATCTAACATTTTTACTTTCTCTTTATGACTGGTTACATCTACTATTCTTCTTTTTAATTAAAGAAGCCTTACAACTTTACAAAATGCTTTTGATAAAGGGTTTCAAATAATATACCATCAGCTGGTTGTTTTTATACATGTCATATATATTTATGTGACATAATTTATAAATGTATATAATATGTTAAGATATTAGTGATCAAAATTTGAGACAGTTACAGTAGCAATTATTTTCATTTGTGCTTTGTAATACCAAAATATGAAGACATTGCAATAACTCACATATTCACTCTATAGGCTTATGATTATAAATTTCCTATTAGCCTTCAGTTATGCTGTCTTACAGGTTCATTGAAGGCTCCAAATATTTGAGCATTTCCTTTTCATTCTGTTACCCTTTTTTTAAAAAAATGAAAAATTCTTCCAGCATCATCATTACCCTCAACAATAATGTGTAGCCTGGATGCCATGTCCTTTTATGGAAGCTTTGGAGTCTTACAGAATATAATTAATCTGATTAGTGATTCAGTTTCCGTTTATGCTTACATTATCTAACACAAAGAGCCCCCTACAGGTTAAAGTTTAAATGTGGATTACCAGATAAAGCCAGTCCTGAGGAGCTTTCTATGCTGCAAGGAGAAATTGGATTTGCTTTTCACCTCATCTCAGGATCTGTCATCCTGGTTTTTGCCCTGTTCCCTTATACACAGCAAGGATATTAATTTTGCAGTAAAATCTTTAAGCAATTATGCAGATAGCTCTGAAAAAGCAACAAGCACACAATAAGAGAAGCTTAACTGGAAAATGGACCCCAGATATTCATTAAAAACAGATGGCTACATTGCCAACAGCATAAGTTTGGATGTTTCAGCTAAGCTGATATTAATCTGCCACAACGTGAAGGGAAGATGAGGATGCTAGCATGCGAACTCTGTTGTTTATGCTCTTTGCTTACAAAATAATACAAAGATGATTTATAGCTATTCTAATAAACGGTTCCCAAAGCATTCTCTGTTCAAAAAGGAAGTGACATTTTAATAGTCTATTCTATACTAAGTATTGATGTTTCCCTTCAAAACATTGACAAAATGTGAAGAACTATAGTATTTCTATTTTTCAAAAGTTTTTGTGAGAGTGAGAAATCCCATCTAAAATTATTTTTAATAATTTTATCTTTATGTCTTTTGACCAGTATCCTTCAAAGTCTTTATGAAAACATAATATTATATTTGTCTAATGAGCCAATTTCTTTCAATTTGTCATTTGAATTATTTGGTAAGTAGCCACTTAGAAATTTTGAAAATAATCTAAGATAAAGTGCAACAGAAAAAAGTTGAGACAAGATTTTTAATCAAAATATGCACTATTAGAAGATATCTTGTGCAACCAAGATCATTAAAATAATGATAATTGTATAAATATATTTATTCACTTGTCTAATTAAAGAGAACTATTAAATTAACTATGGCTAAAACGATGCATGTCTTGCAATTAGTGGTATAAAGATACATATATGTATACACTTTCTTTTTTTATTAATTTATTTATTTATTAAAGATTTCTGTCTCTTCCCCGCCTCCGCCTCCCATTTTCCTCCCCCTCCCCCAATCAAGTCCCCCTCCCTCGTCAGCCCAAAGACAATCAGGGTTCCCTGGCCTGTGGGAAGTCCAAGGACCACCCACCTCCATCCAGGTCTAGTATGGTGAGCATCCAAACTGCCTAGGCTCCCACAAAGCCAGTATGTGCAGTAGGATCAAAAACCCATTGCCATTGTTCTTGAGTTCTCAGTAGTCCTCATTGTCCGCTATGTTCAGCGAGTCCGGTTTTATCCCAGGCTTTTTCAGACCCAGGCCAGCTGGCCTTGGTGAGTTCCTGATAGAACATCCCCATTGTCTCAGTGTGTGGGTGCACCCCTTGCGGTCCTGAGTTCCTTGCTCATGCTCTCTGTCCGTCTGCTCCTGATTTGGATGTATACACTTTCATAATAAGTGGTAGAAGACTTAAAGAGAATTTTAACCAATGTTTTTAATAGCCTAAATTTAATAAAGGTTAATTAAATTAATTTAGTAAGGGTTAATTAAATTAATTTAAAAAGGTTAATAATTAATAAAGCCTGATTTTTAGGAGATAATTTTTCTTAGTCCTAGTTAGGGTTACAATCGCTGTAATAAAACATGCTGACCAAAAATCAATTTGGGGAGGAAAGGGTTTATTTCACTTACACTTTCAGGTAACTGTCCATCACTGAGGGAAGTCAGGTCATGAACTCAAACTGGGCGGGAGCTGATGCAGATGCCATGGAGGGTGCTCCTTACTGTCTTGCCCATCATGGCTTGCTCAGCCTGCTTTCTTTCTTTTTTTTTAAATTCATTTTTGTTGAGCTCTACATTTTTCTCTGCTTTCCTTCCTACCTCTCCCCTCCCCTTCAATTCTCTCCCAAGGTCCCCATGCTGCCAATTTACTCAAGAGATCTTGTCTTTTTCTACTACATAGATCTAATTTACATGGGTAGCAACCTGTTTTCTTAAAGAACCCAGCACCACTAACTCAGGGATGGCACCACCCATAATAGGATGGGCCCTCTCCCATCAGTCACTGATGAAAATGCCTTCCAGCTGGTTCTTACAGAGGCATTTTCTCAATTGAAGTTCTCTCCTTCCAGATGACTGTAGCTTATGTCAACCTGACATACGCGTAAGACTAGTCAGTGCACTAGTATCATCAAAAAGAAAGAAAAAAAGCCGGGCGGTGGTGGCGCACGCCTTTAATCCCAGCACTCGGGAGGCAGAGGCAGGCGGATCACTGTGAGTTCGAGACCAGCCTGGTCTATAGAGCTAGTTCCAGGACAGGCTCCAAAGCCACAGAGAAACCCTGTCTCAAAAAACTAAAAAACAAAACAAAACAAAACAAAACAAAACAAAACACTGAGTCCAAGGGCTGTAAATCTTCTCAATATTCACTGCTATATATATGAAGAATGCATTGGAAATGATGATGAAGTAGATTCTTTGATGATGGGCGAGAGATGCACTGATCTATGGGTATAACAATAAGTCATTAGGAGTCGTTTTATTACTGTTTTTTTTTTTTTCAGAATAACATATTTTCCACCAGGGCCTGTTAACTGTCTAGCCTCAGGTTCTTGGCTTCCATGTTAGTATCAAAAAAGAGTTTCATCCTGTGAAGCCAGCTTTAAATCCAATCAGAAAGTTATTGGTTACCCCGACCGCATTTCTGGAGCGTGTATTATCAGACCAGATGTTATTGTAGTTTTTAGGGTCACAACTGAGTGAGACTGATGTAAAGCAATTTCTGGCACTATAGCTGATAGAGATAAAGCTTCCAGTTGAGTACTGGTTAGATTTCTCCATGTTCTATAGCGTAAGTTGTGTTGTCTTCAGAAGTAGAATATTTTAGTCAAGTCCTAGTGGGTAACAAATAATTTTGTTAGTACCCTGTAATGTTTGTTGTGGTGACTTATGGGATCCCATTGGTCAACAACTCAAAAGAGGTAAACTCTTGGTACTGAATGTTTATTTGATAGTGTGTGCCTAGTTGGGGTATATTTAAATTTTGTGTGTTTTGAAACTAGTATTTACTATGGAAATAAGGCTTGTGTGGAGTTCTCTGTGCAGACTTAACTGGTTTAACTTGCTATTCTCCTGCCTCAGCTATGGTCACTAGTGTAAGCCATCACGTTTTTCTGGTATTTAGGAATTGCTTTCTATTCTTTGAAAGAAATCTGTTGTGAATATCAATTTTATTTAATGCAATATTGCTATTTCAGTTCTACTGAATCCATAAATATCCCATTGTTCAAAAATTCATTGGACCAATTCTCTATTTAAAATTAATATAGGGGACTAGAGAGATCGTTTAGCAATTTAGAGTACTGGCTATTCTTCTGGGGAACCAAGGTTTGGTTCCCAGCACCCACACGGCAGCTCACAAGCATCCTTAACTCCAATTCTAGTAGATTTGATGTCCTCTTCAGTCTCTGTAGGCAGTAGGCATACACATAGCACAGAAACATGCATACAGAAAAAACACACATACAAGTAAAAAATAACTAACTCTTAAGAAAATTAATGTAGTTTAAACATTGTTACTATCTTTTAAAAACTCACAAAGTTCATTTATATAAGTAAAATATGTAAAACAGAAATATTACTAATGAATCAACCTTCTAGAATGGGGCCTTTTGTGCAAATAAATACAAAATTGTTTGGTTTGCACAAACTACTTGGTGATACATTAGTACCTTTGATTAATTCAACCTGTAGTTTTGAAAATGCACTAAGAATCAGAATAAAACTACCTTGTCTCCAAAGAAAATGATTGTGTTGTTCTAAACTGTCTTTCCACTGCAATCTAAATTTCATCATCTCTGCTCTGTTTTCAATCCTGCTCAGTGCTTCCCGCCAGGCAGATCCCTTGCTGTCGTCCAATATGTCCTTTGCCTTTCTAGGCTTGCAGGGCTGTGCGGATTCCTGTGCTGCAGCAATGAGCTGAACTCAGTTGATTCTGCTAATGCCTTAATGCCTTAGCTTCCCTGGGAACCTTTCCTTTAACTCCATATGCGAACATCATTTGCTCTTGCTTTGTTTAGAATTCAGTGTGTGGATCTTCAAGCTTCTATTCACTAAAACCTTTTCTATGTTCTTTCTTAATAAGTTAAGAGCAACTCTAAGGTCAGAACTCTTTCTCATTTAGTTTTCATTTCTAGAAGCAGTTCTGGAAATGTTCATTAAAGTAAGTAATGATTTGGGAACATCTTGAGAAGATAACAAGAAAAAGGACAGTAAAACAAAACTGCAGGACATGAAAGGGCATGGATTTTGAAGCAAAGAGAAGATTATTAAAATTACATTGTGACAAGTTCTATGTATAAAAGAACACTTTTATTTTATTAATGTTCAGTCCCAACTACTGAATTTTGCATTATAGGTAGAAGACAATGCAATGGCTTTGAAAACCTCTTTGTTCTATCTTCCTTGTGAGAGAGTAGTTTGAAGACAGAGGAAGCTAGAAACACACAAACTCAGAATAAGACTGGAGTATAGGAACAGTCCTATGAATAAAGTGTCCTTAAATAGAAAGAAGGCATGACAGAAGTAAAGAGAGAGGAGGGAGGAGGAGGTGAGGGAAAGTGAAGTGGAACAGGAGGAGACTGAGAGGGAAAGAAAAGGGAGTGGGGAGGGAAGGGTAGGGGGGAGGGAAGGGTAGGGGGGAGGGAGGAGGAGGGAGAAGAAAAGAAATGGGGATGGGAAAGGAAAGGGGAAGGGGAGATTTATAGGAATGGGGGGAGAGAGAGATAGAGAAAGAGAGAGAGAGAGAGAGAGAGAGAGAGAGAGAGAGAGAGAGAGAGAGAGAGGCGGGGATAGAATTTCCTTTCTTCCTTTTACTAGTGGAGTCAGAAAGTAACCCAGTGTGTGGTGTGATTCAGGAGGTTCTATCCCTTCTTGAAGCTATATAAACATGGCTTCCAACTCATTCTGTATCTAGAGACTGTGCATAAAATGTCTTTACTTAAACAACCCCACCTGAAAATAATTTGTTTTATTAAAAAATAAGTGTTTTATTGTTTTTCTGTCCAGTTGAGAAATTAATAACACATCATTATTTGCCTTTTGAAAGAATAATGTAAACCTAAAAACTGGAATTACACTGGCAGACATAGATAGAGCTTAACTAGCCAATGCATTGACTAAATATTGAAATATTTTTCTCAAATTCCTTTATCAATATTCATTTCTGTGTTAATAGCTGTCTGAATATGTGTAATTAAGCACTGTGGTAATAGACAACAAGAGACAGTAAACAAAAATTCAAAAATAATAATACCTGGAATTTGAAAATGATATTAAAAATATTTTTTATTTCAGTAATACCAAGGGGTTCTTAGAGATCAAATCTCATAGTAGGAAATGAACAAAGTTCTAATAAATAAACAGATGCACATTAAATGAAAATCTAGTGTAGTTTCATATCCTGAAATTTTCTAAAGCAAAGACATTTAAACTTGTTGGTAAATTAAATGCATTCAATACACTGAAATAAGAATACTTATAAATAAAGTACACTAAGCAAATGATAATGAAAAACACAATTTATTTTTGCGGTTTTTATTAATATGAATAATTTTAAATTCTGACAACTGAAATTCAAACATGATAAAAAGTCTGCATTTAAACTAACCATCTAGTTAGAGCACTGAAAAACATGAGTCAGACTGTTCTCTTATATTCATGATTAGACTTTAAGGCAGAGGCCATGAATCCAGGCAAAAAGCCAAGCAATCTACTCTGAAGCCACTAGTATCATTCCAAGTTCCACTTGACTCTACTGAACAAAGGCACAGTTTGGGTTTGGATGGGGAGAGATTTGAGACAGGACTTCACTTCCGAGTTCAACTTGCTACATAGCAAGCTACATTCCGGACAGGTCCTGGAACCACAGCACTCTTCAGTCCACATGTGTTGGGTTTGCAGATATGAGTCACCATGCTCAGCTTGAAAAATGACCATTTTGCACTGATCGCAATAAGACGTTTTGATACAAATGGCCACTTCTGCGCCATTCCTTTATCACTGTATAATAACCTGTTTGCCATTTAATTAGTAGAAATTTTTAACTGACTGAGTTGCACACAGGTCACAACAATGATCATCTGAAAAATAATTGAAATATAAATGCAGTTACTTTCCCCTACCCTAATTTTTTTTAACTTTTTGAAAAATAGGACAAATAATATTTCCAAGTGAGTAAGATAAAGGCAATTTAGGGGAAGTTTAAAAAATGATTTAAATGCTCCTAGTGTATTTATTTTCAACACTATAACTCAACTAAAATCTATCTAAATTGAAATGATAAGTAATAGGTTAGATACAAAATTTGATATTCATGATTGTTTGAGTTCTTGGGTCAAAGAAGCAAGGCATCTTCATTAAGTACATGATCCTAAAGAGATGCCCTCTGAGGAAGCAGTGTTGTCAGGGAGGACCTAGTGGGGGATGGGATCTCATCAGAAAGAGTTACAGTCACACAGCCACTATGGACTCCATTATAACAACTTCATGCTCACAATTCTTATTTTTAGAAACAGAAGGCAGAAATATGAATTTTGATAAAATCTTTAAGTTTATATGTTTTTAGCCTATTTAATTTAATGATAAATTAAAATAATCTGCATAAGATGAAGACATCTCCATAGGTTTCCTTTGACTGAAAAATACATCACTCTTCTAGAAATTCTGATAAAAAAAAACAAACGAACACAGGACTGGGTTTCAAATGACCAGTCTGCACCTACTATTATCTCCCGAGGATGTGGATGACACATGATCACGGGCTATATAAAATAATTAGACACAGTTGATGGAGCATCTTCGATGTGGATCTGGAAGACCATGAGGCTTACCAATATGCTGCAAAAGAAATACAGTATTTAATAAGTGTGGACCCAACAGTCAATACGCAAAAGTTTACATTTACTTCTCTTGCTGTGGGATATATTTAGTTCATGATACTAAATTATTATTTAGTTATTATTATTAGTTACAATTCACTACACTATACTATATACCTGAGGAAAGTGAATAGTTACATAGACTTCTAATATATTAGCATGAATAATTAATGTGTTGATTAAACACAACATTATGAGAAACATTTAAGTGCTTAATATGCAATATCTTTCTTGATACGCAAAACAAACTTAAGATATAGGCGCTTTTATAATCTTGGTTCTTTAGATAAATGTATTGGTCAGGAAATGCAAGCCATTTGCTCAGTATCATAGAGATAGCAGGCAGCATTAAATCGGCACCACTGATTTTGGAGTCTGGCCTTTTAAGGAAAGTGTTTTTGCGATTGTCATTATTCATGTTTAATACTGAGTCCCACACTGAGCCAGCTGGCCTCATTGCCCCAGTGCCCACGAAGATGTTATCATTCAAAACTGATAGGGAGGGAAACTGCTGTTCCAGGAATGTAAGTGACTTCTCCTGTGCTTAGAGCACCGGGCGGTCAGCTCCAGTCTGAAAGCCTCAAACCAGGTGTTTGGAGCACCTTGCAGTGCAACCACAATAAAATGTTTTCAACTGTATTCTTCATAAGTGAAACTGTTCTCTTATTTCAACTAAGACTAATATTATTGGGTTCATATTGACTGTTAATACAGGTCACTTGGATGAAATGTCGTTTATGAATGAAGTCGCTTAAGCTTCATAACAGCATAAGCTCCTTTTTGTTTATCAGACTGTGTGCTTTTAATTTCAATTCTTATTTATCATTATGTGATACATATATTCAACAAAATGAGTTAATTTCTAATGCATCTCAAACTATGTATTTGTTGTATCTGAGAATACAAACAAGATTTTATGAAATGTCTTTTACAGAATTGAGAGGAAAATCATTTCTATTGCTTTTCCAGGTTAATTTTTGTGCAATTTTCCCCTTTAGCTTCACAACATTTTATGAACCTTTTATTTTTGCTGCTTAGAATATTACATCATAAAGAGATAACAATTAAGGCTTGCAGGTTTTTTTTTAATATTCAGATATCACACTTTACTTTGATGAACATTATTCTTTTCTAAATTATATATAGTCAAATCATGAATGTTGTTACATTTTAATGCATCTGGGAATGAATTACAGATATGTTTACAGAGGATAGCAATTTTGGAAGACTTTAAGTTAGGAACACAATACCTTTCTACTATGTTAATTGGCTTCTCTTCTGTTCAAGTAAGGTTACTTTTAGGCAGTTTAGTTCTTCAATTTGAATAGTCAGGTTGTATGAATACAGGGGACTTAAATATACTATGACATCACAACATATACCCTTGAGGAGATTTATTATTAAAATTACAAGAATAGCAACCTATAACTTTTCAAAACTATGAACACAGAGCTGTGGGAAATTTCAATAAATGAACCTGGAGACTCATGATTTAAAAGTTTAACTCTTCTTCCTCTATCCCATAATGTTGATCTTGGTCTGGTCTGTTCCTCTGTAATTGTTTGAATTGCACTCTTCTTTATGAATGATAGTTTCTTATTAAATTATTTATTGATGTGGCTGACACTGGTTGAATAGATTCATTAAACTTCACAAGTTGTTGAAGCCTAGTTCACTGGAAAGAAAAAAAAACGCTTCTTTTTAGACTTCTTAATGGACAAAAAGCATCATGTTTTTTGAGCCTTTTTAAAGCATTTAATAAAGCATGAAAAGATATGACATCAATCCTACTAAAACACAAGGGAAAATGAATGATGTTACTGTAAATCTTTACATCAATCACGCCCAATACTTTGGAAAACAATATAGTTTTGTTTGCATTTCAGAAGTGACAAACAACTTTTGTGACTGGCTTAACATAGTCACTTTCTATTAGTCAAGACCAGAAGCAAGTCAGAATTAAAATGTGGCCCTGCGTTGCTAGGCAGCTGGGTTGTCTTGACATGGTGGTTAGTTCCCTTTTCACTGGATGACAACAGTGAAATGAAAGAAGTTTTGAAAAACTTGATAATGGTTTTCAAAGGAAACGAATAATTGGTGGTGCTCGCTTGTGCAGCACTGTGTGCAAAATTTCAGGCAGCCATGAGAGAGGACTGTCATGAAAAATTTAAACTCTTGGACGAAAACTTGACCGGGAGTCTTCTCCAGGTTTTGGCGGTTCATTTTCCAAACACCCCTCTGAGACCAAGGGGTGTAGGATGAAAGCATTAAAACAGATGGGTAAAGCCCCCAACGAAGAAAGGAACCAATCGTTGTGATTTAATCCATTGGTGAAAGAGAGGAATTAAGTAAAAATCTTAAAAACGCGGAATGTGTAAAAGGCCTCTGGATAGTACCTACAACAAAAAGGTTTTAGTTAAACCTTTAGTTGGTAAGTTACAACCAAACAGACACTTAAATTAAACACATGGAATATAAAGAGTACAAGCTACCCTCCTTGGGATAAAACAATTGTAGTAATATTTTTTGAAAGCATTCCTATTTATTATCACTCCAAAGGAATATGGAAGTAACCACAACTTGACAATTTATTGTCTGTTGTTAGAGTGCAATACAGCATGTATTTAACAAATGCAAGGAAACTAACCAAAACACCCAATCGAAAATAAAACAGATAAACCAAAAACAAAACAAAACAAAAACTACGAGAGAGAGAGAGAAATACATGTATACATGTTGCTCACCATTTCAGCCAAGTACACGAACTTTTTGTTTCACTGTCTTTGCCATTAATTTGCCCAGAATTTTAAAAACTGAGCAAAATGGACTCATATTGAAAGAAAGGACCAATTAGTGTTGGATTAACATTCATGGTTATTTACAGTTGTTTTTGTACTTGTTCCTGTGCTCTGACTTCCTAGAATTTCACAACCCAAAGATTTAGAAAAATGGGGTTGTTTAGACGCAAAGTGCAATGAAGTGGCTGTGACTATTGTATAGACACCACCTCTCTCATTATACCCTCTCAATCAACACTCAGCACACAGGAAACCGCAATAAAGCCCATCTGCCACGGTTAATCTGCAGGCAAACCCACACCCATGTCTATGCCCGTTGCTCTCCGGCCTTATTATTCTCAGATCCAAAGCTTCATAAGGGATCAGCCAAAGTCCATTAAAGTAAATAATAGCCAGAAATGACAGGCTTAGCAAGGATTGGGAGGAAGTTGAAGACCAATCTGAGCTCTGAGCTCTGATTAATAGAGAAAAGCATTAGGAGAAAAGGGGAGAAAAATGACCTCAGTCTGCTCCAAAGAATTCCTGAACCTTCGTTGTTAGGGCAAGTGCTACCATCTGAGACGTTAGTGATCCTTGGATTTCCTTCACTTTGATGCAGCTCAAATGGGAAAATTCTGAAGGTTCAGCAAGGTCCCAGACCTCAGCTGGAGAGCTGTCTGGAGTCAACCCTGTCAAAATTCTCTTGTGCAAGAGAAAGCCTTTATTAGCTAGATTGCAACAACAACAATAACAACACCCACAAATGCCCTACACGGTCTCATAAGGAGGCCTGCCTGTGCTCCAAATTGCCTATGCATTTATTGTTTCCTTGTTCATAGTCAGTTTTTAAAAGTCTCCAAACAAATGCAGTAAAATAAAACAATAGGGATTCTTAAAATGCTTTGCAGGACCTAGCTGAATTTAGTGTGTCCATAGACCAGTAGGTCTGTATTTGTGGTGTGTGTGTGTATAGAGGATGTGAATATTCAATTTCATTTTAAAATATGGTATTTCTTTTCATCATGCAACCAAAAAAATCCTCCTCAAGCAGTTTAAAATTTGTTCAGTCAAGATAGAATCAAAAAAGAGACCAGATATTATAATTAGGTTTTGTATAAATTGACCAGGAAGAAACAAAAACAAAAACCTCAAATTAGCAAATTAGTTGAATTTCTCTTTCCGCACCACTTAGAAATAAATACATTTTGAGCGTCTGTTTGGTCAGTTTCTTGATGAGAGTGGTCTAGGCAGTGTCACGCCATCCACTTCTTTGCCCCACGTACACATATTTGTTCTTGAAATGAGACAGGTTTAGTTTGGAATTTTGCTACAGCTCTCCACAAAGCTCTGAAGAAATGTGTACCTGGTAGACCCATCTGTGGTCAGGAAGAGCTCATTTCAGTCTGCTCCATGATAAAAAATTACTCTCCTTGCATAAAAACAGTGTTTGCTTTATGAAATGCAGACGGAGATGAGAGTGTGGCGAGTAATCTCGGAAACCGAGAGGCTTTTAAAGCAAGAGAAGCTAGCGAAGCAGCCCCTGCCTCTGAGAAATCCTAGTCTGGAGAGCAGATTGCATTTGGCACAGGCGGGCCAATACAGAGGAGGCCCCAGTGGTTTCTCAGAAAGATGGTAATGATCCCGATGAGAACTCGAAATCAGGGAGGCTCACCTTCAAATGTATTTTACGTTCAAGTTTATATTGTAGCATGCAATTTTCATAAATAAACTGAAGAGGTGAGGCAAGAACTGTGGTTAAAATGATGGCGCGTCACAAATGTTTCCTGAGGACTTGGTTAATGCACTGTCCACGCACACATGGTCCAATTTTCATATTTTAATCTTAAGCAGAGAACAAGAAATGACAATTATGAAAAGACAAAATAGATAACACCAGCAGCTGTAATTGCTATCGAGGCTGTTCAAAGATGGCAAAAGACATAGTAAATCAATATTAAGTTTTCCACAAATGCAGGTATCACAACGCGAACATCATATAACATCATTATAAGCAAATTCTAATACAATTTGGACAGTTCTAAAAAAAAAACACAGGATGAACACAGAAGTTAAGGCTAACTTGTTCTCTGCCACTTCAGTTGGATTCTTAGTGGGGAAGAAACCTGTGAGTTATGACTATGTGTTTAGCTAAGGATGTAAAAGGTTGGCTTTAATCATGAGTACTACCTCTCTCTCTTCTCAAAATTTATGGTATTAACATGATAAGGACATTAAGTAGTTCTAATGTGTGAGTATTAAAAGTTGAAATTCAATAGTTTTTATAAATAAAAACTAAATGCTTATTATGTAAAATAACACCCTAAACATGTAAGGAACACATAATTAAAAACTGAAAAATAGTAAAAGAATAAGGTCATTCATATCAATGTCATTAAAAGCATTAATAGTAAGGCTATTGAATGCAAACCTTAGGGGCAAGCAATGAAACAAAAAGAAAGCAAATGGATTATAAAATAAAAAAAGAACCTCAAAGAAAAAGTGTATTAAAAATAAATATACAAATGTAGTTTGCTTTTTTGATTAGTTAATTTATTTCAGCCTCCAGTTTTAAATTGCAATAACTTTAATATTTTTGAAAAGGTAAGTGGATTGTACTTACATATCTCTGGGGCTTTTGGTTACCTTTCTGGGGAAAGGGCACACAGTAACAAGGGTTGTTGTTTTGGAAATAAATCTTTCTTGACATTTTTCATTTTTCACAAATGGTTTTACAGCTTTACAAAAATTAAAGGAAATATTGCTAACTCAGTTCGACATTTAAAACTTTGTGAAATAATATGCTTAGAATTTATTCTCATCTTTCTGATTCCTGTAATTATGTTTCATTTTAAACTTAGACTCTTCCACCATTATACACAAATATACAATATAAAATAATAGTTTTCAACTCTGTCTAAAAATGCTCTAAATTTGGAATTAAACGTTAATTATTTTGAGAATTATTTGGTTCTGGAAAAATAATCTCTTAGAGGACCATCACAATCAAATGTCATTTCTCTGAGTATGATAATGACTAACAACAAGAAAAACCTAAACGCATGAATTGTTTATTATGTGGTTTTACATCTCTAAGGGTGCCATCTCCTTGCACATAACCATCATGCTAGCATTATGGCATACATTTCCAAGTTACTTTGGAATTTACATAAATAAAAAGAAAGTAAAATGTATTATAGTTTATGCATGTAAAATATGTCCATAATCAGTTAAATACACATTTTCATGTATATTGTAACATATAAGAATAATATGTGATATCACAGAACATATACATATAGCAATTGGACTTATGCCCTTGAAATTTGTATGTTTTTGGTTACTGAAAATTTAATGATATTTATATAAAATTAAAAAGATTTTAATAATAAATCCACTCTGTAAATATATCAAATTATTATTCTAAAAATGTCTGCATTAACATGTTCCATGGAATTGATTTGCTATGAATTTTAATATGAACAAATTGTCTTTGGACACATCATAGTATTAACACCGTGAATTGCATTATTTTTACATAAAGAAATACTTTTTAAAAGGAAAAAAATATTGCCTTTTCCATTCAGGGAATCTGAGAAATTGGGGGCTTTTGCTTACTTTCAAAATAATAAAGACCTTCAAATTCTGTATATGTGACTGTGTTAGGGAATTTGTGTTAACTACAAGGTATAGCTAATCTTTAAAATCTCTATATTTTTCCTGTTTTTCATCCCTATATTTCAATTCATAGTGACTATGGACACATTGCCATATTTGGAGACATCCAAAGTATTCATTTGTATCTAAGTAGAAACCATTCTTTAGAAGAAACTTTTTGAAACCTGAAAATACGTTATCTTTTATCTGTCTCTGTATGTTTATATAGATAAAATTGTGTCGTTGTTCTATGTATCACTATACATTACATAGCATATGCTATAGCACATATTGAATGAGAGTTCATCAATTTTCTTATGTATATATTGTTGAAACTTCATCTCTTAAAAGTAAACAGCCACTTAAAAAAAAACCCAAAAATAAAAGAGTTCAATATTGAAGAATATTTCCATTTGATTGTCTTTAATCAATCTTTAAATTTTTAAATAATTTTGTCAGTGGATTAGAATCAGTGGCTCCGGGGAAATACAGATTCATAATGGAGTTTACACATCTACAAATACCTTAAAATACCATTAAAACCCTGGTGTTTTGTTTTCTTTTTAAAGATAAAAGATTTTGGTGACAAGTAATTACTAAAGCTCACCTCATTATGACGTATGATCATATAATGAAGAATAAATCTCGTTTACAAGAGTTTCAAATATAAAAGTCTCTCTAACTCTTGGTCACAGATAGCTTATTTTTCCCTGTGTACACAGGAAGCATCTCATGTATGTGTGTGTGTATGTGCATGTGTGTGTTTAATGGGATGCTGTTTATCCCACTGTATCTTACCACTCTGTCTTTTTGGATAATAATCACAGGACCCAGATGCTAAGGGTAAGGGATATTTTCCCACAAGCAGCTTCTGGCTCCTTGGCAGACGTGGTAGGCAGTTGCGTTGGCAGCCAAAGACCTGCCTCTGGCTGTCTTGTGTGCTTTTGCTGCTGAAGGGGAGTTTGGCCTGCCCTATCCTCCTGGATACTATTTCCCTTGACAGCCTTGGGTTTTGTGAAGCTTTACTCTGTACAAATCCCTTCTGCAATCTCTGGATGAACTCTCTAAGGCCGAAATTGGAGCCATTCTTTACAGTTATGTTTAATACTCAGTTGAATTGCCACGTCAGGTACTCAAGAAAGCCAAAAGCAAACCAGAACTTTTCTATTCCCTAGAACTGTGTTATTTTTTATTTCTCTGTTTCTCCCTGTACAGTGTGTATACACTTAGCTGCTAGATGTTGGTCAAGTGTTTTGCAGAAATACCATGTTTAGTAATTTTTGTTGTAGTCGATGTGATTTTTCAAAGCATCCTTTGTTTCCCCCATAGTCATTGTCGTGAACAATGTCTCAGACTTTATCTCAGATTATAAATGACACTACATAAAATATTTGCTGTTAAACTCTGAGAAAGGGAACTTGTGATTTTAATAATTAACTGGGAGGCAATTCGAGGAAATAAAAGTTCTGTGCTTGTGAGACCGAAGCAGGGGTGCTGCCTCACTCCACACACGCTTGTGATCTGGATGACATTTTAAAACAGATGCCCAAGTTGTACAAACAAAAGCGTGCAGCGGAAACAAAGCAGGTTTCAAAGACACCAACATGACTGTCTGCCCAATCATTTGTCAGACATTTTCACACATTTCCTCACAATGATGCCATAAATATCATCCCCAATGCGTATCAGAAATTCAGTTCTTCCCTGGCTTACTTATGGCTGAACACAACCCCCAAATCAAAACAATACTTTGGTGGAGCCATAGCCATATTGTACTTTCTTTGTATATTAAAGTATTTTTTCAAGTTTTCTAAAAGAAATATCAGGTATATTTTACACTAAAATGTCATTCTAGTGAATGAAGTCTCCATTGAAATAAATTGCTTTCTGTTGTGGATTTTTATCCCGTGGGGTTAAAAATCTCCAAGTTATCAATGTTAAAGTTTACTGTTTAACAACTGAAATGGAAAAGATATCCAAGTTGTATGTGGAATTTCAGTCATTTGAAGTGGTTTGTAACAGTTCTTGTATACTTTATGGGAAATTTTGAATTTTCTGAAACATACTGTAATCTAGTATATTTAAAACGAATATAATATAAAAAGTAATTTCACTAAAGCTTCAAGGAGAAATGAGAATTACACCTTTCTGCCTAGCTGTATTAGTTTTTTCAAATAATGATTTTAATAGTGAATCTTCTGTGATGCAAAGCTTATCCTTATTATGCAGTGTTCTGTGATCCATGTGCTCAGTGTAGAAATGACCATATTTTAATGTGATTCTGAGCTTTATGATTTATGAAAGTATTCATGTGTTGCAAGTGCGTTCCTAGGTATAGCAGCACAGAATTTCAAAGATTGTTGAACTTAGGCTACTGCAAATGTAAATAATAATACTTATATTTGTGCTTCTATCAGTCTTCGTATTTCTTCAAAAATTACTCTAACCAAGCAAGAAATGAGGAATGTTGATTATTTTATCAAATGTTTTGACCTCTCACCTGGTTATAACGGGGACATGCAGTACTTTTAGGAAGAGTTTGATGAAGGCTTGCTTCTCATTTTCTAGACTGTATAAGGGCTCAAAGGAGTATACCTACATATCTTTGTAAATTTAGACCATACGTCTATGTGGATTTTTCTTTGTCAGAATTAATATTTACACTATTGCTCACAAACTGAATCTAAGAAATAATTGTGAAGAAATTTCATTTACACCTGCAGAATCCCAAGTAACAGTCTCTAAAATAATAAAGCAAAATGCAAACAAAAAGTATTTTTGATTCTCTGTCTACCAGTAGGTGTCACTATTGGGACTATAAGGTGGAAATCTCAATACAGAATTCTCTGGAAGTACATGCCTGTCTTTGTAATGCAGAGGTGTGCGAAGGCTAATCCAAACACGCTGTGAATATACCTCCCCTCAAATGTGAAGCCATTAGAAATATGAAACCACCCTCCAAAAACATGTTGGTCAACTAAACAACAGCAACAAAATAATTCACAGAACTTTTGAAAGGCATTGTAGAATAAAAGTAAATAAGTAGTATCTTGATATGATCGGATTTCAAATAATGTTTAATAGATAATGTAAATGTCAAAAGTCAAGAAATCTAGGTCTTTGCATCTTAAAAATTTCACGGTTAAACATTTGCCTTTACTTTCCAGTCCACATTTCAATAACAATTAGAGTCATATTTTTAAATAAAAAGGTAAAAGTTACCATATTCCCTGTGTAGGAACAGAATAAATATTCTTGTGTGTGTGTGTGTGTGTGTGTGTGTGTGTGTGTGTGTGTATGTGGTTTCTCAAGACAGGATTTCTCTGTATGACAACCTTGGCTGTCCTGGAACTCACTTTGTAGACCAGGCTGCCCTTGAACTCACAAAGATCTGCCTGCCTTTGCCTCTGGGATTAAAGACATGCTCCACTACACTTGGCTCAGAATAAATATTCTTATTCTAGAAAATGTTGAATAATTAAAAAATCTGGTTTAAAAGTCTGACTTTCTGCCTTCAAAAGGTATTTTAAAAGATGTGAAGCTAATTTTAATTTAATGTGCTTCCAAGGTATTTTCATGTTAAATCACAGTTATTACATGTATGGCAGAAAACTTTTAAGATTTACCAAAAGTAATCTCAAACATATTTCATCTGATGATTTTTCAGCCCTTTGTTAATGTAAAGAATATGTGTGTAGTTGTGAAAAAATATAATTCCCATACTTACGATATAAGAAATAAAGTTTCCTATTAAAACGATTTTTAAATCTCCATTTTGTGACAGACTTACCTATGGAATAGTAGCTACAATAGCCTCTTATCTCATTGTTGAGTAACTTTAAACTATCTCAGGATGCCCAAGCAGCTCAGACACCAGAGCTTTATAGACTTCTTTAGTACCTGAGAAAAATCAGTCAGGCACGAAAAATATGGGAATGACGTTATTTGGTATTTTATTTAGCATGTTCGGTGATGATCCAGCGTGTGTCAAACTTCCCGATAAAAAAGAAAGTCGCAGTCTTGCTTTTGTCCTGGGCAGTTCCATTAGGTCAGCTGCGCTGAGAGGAACTCACCAGTAGAGGCCTCTCTAGATTTAACTTCTGATTAAGAACTCAGATGGTGCCTTCAATTCACCGTCGTTAACACAACTACTTGAAAAGGCTCTTGTTGCATAGGAAAAAAGATCACTCTTTAATGCCCTTTTAAGTTCCATGATGTTGATTAATGTTGCCCTTTACATTAATGATGTTTCAAGTAAAAGAAAACAAATTTAAAATGGATAAATTCTATTGAGGATGCATTAATTAGCCAGAGAGTTTGCCATATGCTGTGGCTGGAGGGCTTGCTGGCCTTTCTCTTGTAGTTACCTGTGTAAAATCCACCCTATCCTCTACATGAATGCCCAAGCTGAATAGCCATTTGAATGAAGGCTTTAGTTTGATTCGCCATACAAGGGGTACTGTGTCACTGTGTTTTCTTTCTAGGAGTCACTAAGTGATTTCTATATCTGTTGTCATGGTGATATGGCAAAGCAGGGGAAAATGGGGGCAACTTCAGGCTTTCTCCTCACCCTCGGCACTAAGATGTTGTTAGCAAGCCTATAAAACATTGGGCTTTCTCTGGGCCTTCTTTTTGTTCTCTGATTGTCAATAAAACTCATTTTAAGGGTAACAAGGACATCTAAATGTCATCTGTCACCGTGTTAGAGAGATTAAGTTTGTTTAGGGACTTGTGTGGGACAAAGGCCACTATTTGTTCCATGGATACAAAGCAGTGTTGGCTATCACCACTCTTGATTTAGAAGGCGGCCCAGAGATCATCAAGGAAAGATCATCTTAGTTCCAGGTGACAGAGAGACCTCATTGACTTCATCGCACTACGAGGAGAGAAAAATATTACTGTTCTGAAAGAAAATCACCAATTCCAATACCCTGTTCCAGAGGCCCAACCAAAAGTCTCCCCCCAGAGCAAAGGAAAGGAAACAGTGAGGGTCACAGACCTGTTTTGAAACGTGCCATACACATGATGGCCCTGAATGAATGATAAAAGGGGGACGCCAGGGTTTGCAAGTACAGTCCCACAATAATGTGCATTCATTAATTCAGCATTTGCTTAGTAATGAGGCTAAATGGAACATACAGATTAATGAAGACATTGGTATTATTAAAATCAAATCCTGTGGTTCATATGCTTTTCTTAATAATGAACACTCTGGCTACTGGAGAGGAAGAACAGGATTTTTTCTATTAATTTGGCACACATCCCAGATCTCATTCAAGCAGAACCTATCCCTGCAAAACGCAGTCCATGGCCTTATAGATCGCAGCCCTTCTATTCAATGTGTGTTAATTTGAGAGAAAAATATTTTCCCTTCATAAAATGTCCTCATACCATGAATCTTAGGCCTAAGTAATAATCAAATAATATTAGAACTAAGAGAATTCTTCGAATATACAGTGTGATTGGGAAGTCTCTGAAATGACAAGAACAGAATGGAGGGCTCATATCACATCTGCCTGCGCTGTGTAAATTCATGCAGCCCTCTCGGGGTTTTTACATCAGCACATCCCCAACACATTTTATAGGAAATATTTATGCTAGAGAAGACAACTGTGCTAAAACTTAGATGAACTGAGGTAAATGTGGCTGGCTTATAATTTGCTAGGTCCTGATAATAAAAATTATCAGTATGAGCAGAAACAGAGTATTATGATAATGCTTTTTTTTATTTCTCTCTGAATCCAACCCCATGTTTCATACACACTATTTATACAAGTACATCACAGGGACCACAGTACACATTTGGAAAGATAACAATAAACTCCCTAATGATTATGGTTTTATAGAGAAAGAGTAAGTAGAGGTAAAGAATTGCATGGAAATGCATCAGTCTGGTTTAAATGCAGAATATAGGATAAAATATGCTTAAGAAAGTAATGTTTGTTAGTATGTGTATTTGTGTGTGTTTATATGTATACTTGGGTGCTCTTAATTCATCCTTTCTCGATTATCATTTGAGAAATATCATTTTAATCACTGTGAAAAACTTCTGACATTACAACCAACTCTTGGGCAAATCTTATTTTATTTTTAATTTTATTAGACAGCTAAGTTAAAGTTAAAGACTAACATCTGTATCTGGAGCCTGTAAAGAAAAACTCTGCAAGTTACACTGCTCAATTATAGATGACTGTGATATCAAACATGTGTAAGCTTTAGGAGGAACTACAGCTGGACTCACCAAAAGAGATTCCTGGAGCAAATTATCACCAACCCCGTGTGATTCTTTTTAAATTAAAGAGACTTATTCTACACAAACTAATAAAAACAAATACAGTATTGAGATGCTGTTACAGTCATATTATGGGCCTAGATGACTTTTGTTTAGCATCTTAATAGCTCACTCAATTGTTATTCATTCAGCCACACACAGGACACCAGGGTGTTAGGAAGGACAATGCTCTTGGGGCATATTGAGTTCAATTTGTGTTTCCCTACTTATGCAGAACATGTGTTGGCATCAGCCATAGTTACCACAGGGGAATTGCAATATACGATGAAGTTTTATCACATTGTTCTTAGATAATCTTTCCTTTTCAAAACACAATCCTTAGGACAGCTGAAGAGGAGAAGAGGGTTGGGGCACTGCTAGCAAGCACATGGGACGCACGCTTTCTTCTCAGTTGTAAGCACATTTACTGCAGTTTTTCAGAAAAAGAGCTGCATGAAGAAATAAAAAGCAAATTCATCACACAAAAATAAGAAAAGATACTAACTTTTAAAGATAGGTCCTCAAAAAGTAACACTGTCATTCATAACTGGAACTAAAAAAAAAAGGGTAGCAGAATAGATCATGAAGCATACTGAACGTGACACACACAACGTGTGTACGTGCACACACTTGAGGTATTCTAGGTTGAGATTACTTTGTTTTCAAGAGGATATTTTGTTATGCTAGACTGTTCTAGCTTCAGAGTCAGGGTGACTCTAATGAGAAAAGCAGAAGGAAGTGGAAACGACTGAGTTTCTCCTGATATAAAAGTCTTCCTCTAAATAGCTTCACAGTTTGGATAGTGATTTTTAATTTTTCTGGACTTTGTTCCTTAAGACTTCTTTGCAGTGTACACTTCAGTTGGCAAATTCATAATAAGGTTTCAAATTTAAAATATATAGTGCCTTTTAAGTAATTTTTATAAAAAGAAGGAGAATTGATAATATTTAAATGATATAGTGTAAAAGAAAAAAAACAATTGAAATAAAACACATCCCCAAATATCCATCAGACTTTCTCTTTTTAATATAAATTAAGTCTTTAATTTTAAATAAAAACAAATAATTTGATATTATACGTTAAAAGGAACAAACTATCTCGTGAGAAGATGATGGGTTTTAACAGTGGTTTAATCACAATATTGATGATTTAAAAATGTTATTTAGGGTAATGTTTTAAAACAAAATTACAGCTTTGAAAATGTCAATAAATCAATTTCCGCTTAAAGATGTTTTTGTGTCTGTTTTGGGTGTTTTTTAAAAATTTCTAATGTAACTTTTAGGTTAATGATATTCTAAACTAAAGTGCTCACCATGCAGAACAAAAGCTATGGTTAATCAAGAAGAGTTAAAACAATGAGAATTGGAAACCTGAATGAAAGCTACCCTTTTAAGTCATTTGGAGTTGAATTGTGGGAGTCCTTTGTTGCTCTGCCTAGGTTTATTCTCTCTGAAAAGCACACAGCCTAATGCTCAGGAAGTTGTTGTATACTTTTCACATTGTGTTTGTTGCTTCTGAAAACAACACTTTCTTACCTAGAGAAAAGAGAAGTGCTTATTAGCAGTCTTTTGTCACATTATAGCTGTCAGGATTACTCTAGTTCACCCAAAATCCAAATAAATGTTATAAAAATACTTTTTCTTTCAACAGCAATATCTAAACTTATAAAGATCTGGGTTTTATATATTATTTCAGATAGGATTTTTAATTATATTTGATCATATAGAATATTTATAATATTTGTCAGTTTAAGGTTTTCCTTAAGTTGTTGAGAAAATAAAAATCAAAACCGCCTTCATTGTAATAAAATGATTCCTTTATTAATGAGCAAAAAACAAGTGAAAAGCAATGATGGTATCATAATTTGAATTTTAACTACAAAAATTATATAGGGTTGACAATACAGATAATACCGAGTAAGCAAATTATGTCTGTCTTATAATTCTTTTTGCTTTCGACTATTGGTTATGCTTAGATGAAAAGATATAATGCTGTCTTTACTTGGAAAATTTTCTGGTAATACATTCAACATAAGGATATAGTCAAGTCCACGTGTGGTGATAAACAACTTCAATCCCAGCTCTGGGGAAGCAGAGTCAAGCAAATTGATGTGAGACTGAGCCAGTTTAGTGTACATAGTAAGGCCCAGGATAGCTACATAAGATCAGTCCTTAAAAAACAAACAAATAAACAAACAAACAAAACACCTGATTAAGACAATAACTACATTTCTAATTTCAGAAAATACTCATGACTCACCTGTATATAAATTTATATCTTTGAGACATAATTAATCTCACATAGTGATATTGTCATTGGAAGTTTTGAATCCTCCAGAGAAGACATCAATCACTTCCACGTCTTTGCTGGTATCAGGATGACTCACTGTTTCTTCAAATCCTCTTTCTCTTTCTGTTCTCACAGAGTCATTTCTCTTACAACATTAAGTGTTCCAGCATTTTATCCTTATTTTCCCGAGGCATTCTCTCTCTTGTACTAAAATCTCAGTGTCTTCTCAGATTCTACTTTTTAATTTCCATATCTTGTATAATTTCACATTTTAGTCTTTCTCTTTATGTCAATATTTTGTACTTTTAATGTGTAAATATTTAAATAACTAAAAAAGTATTTCAAATTTAAGTGATATTTTGCCTTCCTTCTCTATTTTTAATGCCAAAATTTATCTCATATTTTGATTACCTCTCCATCAAAAAGCATTATTAAGTTTTAAAATACTAAAAAGAAGTCTAAACCCTTTCAGATTATTGTTTGATATTAAACATCTATCTATCTATCTATCTATCTATCTATCTATCTATCTATCTATCATCTATCTATCTATCTATCTATCTATCTATCTATCTATCATCTATCTATGTCTATTGATATTTATATATCTATTAGATAGTCACAGATATATACAAATAAATATCAATGGAAACAAAACAAAGGACATAGATGAATTTACAATTTTATATTACTTGAAATCTTAAAATACTAAGATTTAAAGTCAAAATATAAAAGGATTTTCAATTTTATCCCAGAAATATTTTAAGAATTTTTCACATGTTATTATTGCTTCATCTGATTTTTTTTGTTTCATTGTAAAGATTATTGGAGTGATTATTGCCGAGTTTTAGCTTCTGGGTCAGCATCCTGAAACCAAAATCTTAACTCCAAACTTACAACGGTATAGGCATATTTCAATAAATATGAGACATTAAAGTATAGTCCACAAAGTACTCATCAGAACCCGACCCTTAAGAAAGGCCTCTGTGAGACAAATAATCATGCTGTTGTTCACTGTCTGCACAGGACTAAAGCATCACTAAAGCGTGTGAGACCAACACTTGTGAAATGATTTGGCACAGAACAATTCAGTTAATTTTGCTTAATTAAGTTTCTACTTCAATCAAACATTGTATTTCTTTAAGTGATGGATGAGATCTGGGTTATATCTGTACATACTATTTTTTCATTTGTTGCATTTTCTGTTTTTCAGTATGTAAGTCCTTCCTCTATGACTATTTATTTCTCACCTTGCACAGTTAAGGAATTGTATAGTTGCACATGATTGCCGTATATAATATAGCATTTCTCATCATATTGCATTACTTCTCATATTATGTCTATCATATTCAGCAATTATAAACCATAGATAATAATGAAATGTTATTTAACAATTATGAATTGGTTAACATTCTTTAACTGTTTTAGTATAATTTAAGCTTGTATAAATTTGTTTTAAAAATAATCCTGTTTAACTCCTTGACTTCTAATATTCCTGAAAATGGACAAAACAAAACACAAAGAGGAGCCAGATCTGGTGCAGTGAATTCGGGGAAAATGATGCCCCCCAACTTCCTATGTTAATTATTTTTAAAGAAAACCTTTATAACCAATAAAGTATTTGATAAGCTGTTTATCATTCATATACCCAAGTGTCTTTTTTCAAATTGCTTTTAGCCTACTAAAGTCAGGAAAACAGTTTATCTTACCAGGACAGACAAACAAGATTAAATCTACCTTAAACACACATGGACTTGAAAGTCCTTCTGTGCCAGTGTAACCAGTCAAAATGGGTTTCAGCATCAAACACTATGGCTCAGTCTTGCCTCAATAACCGTAATGCTCTTTGATAAGCATCTGAGATATGAATGCTGTAAGCAGTATGTTAAGTCTGCTTTATAATGGTCTAATTTCTGTTCAGTTTTTAAACTTAAAGATTTTAGAAATCATTCTAATGGAAATATTTGGGTATTTTCTTATGCAGTGCATATGCTTGTATAAGCTGGCAGAGTTCTTTTTTAAAAAAATTAAACAAACCATGATGAGAAATTGGCACACTAGGGAATCACTGTGATCATAAGGAGTCCCTGAAAAATCAATTAAAGCAAAATTAAATAAATTAAATGAGCAAAATTTCTGAAAATTCAGTTATATTAAAGCTAAAGCACACTGCTCTATCTAAATGTACTTGTGAGCATTTCTCCTAAGTTACTAAATCAACAAATTTTATGGAGTATTTACTATATGCAAAATAATTGTTAGATGATTTCTGTGTTGTTATATTCTCAACCTTTTCTTGTTAATATTTTTATCTATTCTGTTTATAACATCCACATTCCCAAGCTTTATAAGACTTTTTCTTCATATTTTATCCTTTTGATGATGTGTTAACAAGGAATATTTTACATTTCTTGCTGATCCCTTGCTTGCCACCTAGTCTTTTATTGTTTTAGTGAGATAACTTTATATCATATATGAATGATACAGATTTTATTTGTTTCTTACTGAGACTGGGTCTCATTCTGTAACTCTGATTGTCTCGGAAGTCCCTATGTAAACCAAGCTGGTCTTGAACTCACACGAATCTGCATGCCGCTGGTTCCTAAATATTAAGAAATGTACCACCATCACAGATTATATCATTTATGAATGTAATCAGTAGGAGTCAAGGTTATATCAGTTAATAGAAGGTAGTAATGTAAATTGATTGAACTAACATCTCATTTATAAATCTTAGGTATCAGGACTTGGTGAGATAGCTAACTTGGTAAAATGCTTGTTGCATGAGCACAAAGTTATGTATACAATCCTCAGAACCCACATAAAGAATAAAAAGCAGATGGAGTTATAGACTTCTGTAATCCAAATACTGAGGAAAACAGAGAAAGATGGCCCCTTAGGTCTTGAGAAAGAGAGAGAGAGAGAGAGAGAGAGAGAGAGAGAGAGAGAGAGAGAGAGAGAGAATCTATCTCAAAAAATAAGGTGGGGATACATTAAGGAAGATACTGAACATCAATTTCTGGCCTTCATAAATAAATGCATGCAACACATGCATGCACACCTACTGTCATAGTTAGGCCTTTTATTCCAGTGATAAAACACCAAAAGCTACTTGGAGACGAGGGGGTGTATTTCATCTTAGAACTCTCAGGTCACATACCATCAGTGATGAAAGTCAGAACAGGAACTCAAATCAGGGACCTGGAGGCAGGAACTGCAGCAAAGGCCTTATAATAAGTCTACTTAATGGCTTGCTTTCTATGGCTTGCCCAGTTTGCTTTCTTATACTACTCAGGACCATATGCCCAGGGGAAACAACACCCATAGTAGGCTGGACTGTCTACCATAAATCATTAATCAAGAAAATGCAAAACGCACTGCTCAAGATGGTTCCATCTTGGTTAGCTGAAATGATTCACTTTTTTACAATATTCTCCAGACCTCCAAATAGGAAGCTCAGAAAAATCCTACCAAATACTCAGAGACTATTTACCATTATATCAGAGATTAATCTTTCAACTTAACCATCATTTTACTTTCACAGGATCCCATAGAAAGAACATCACCTCCATGACAGCTGGAAGAGTTTTAGAAGTTGCTTACAATGTATTTCCTGTTTACTTAGACAATATATTCTTCTGGAGTCTTTGATGGAGTTGAAAAATAGATAGTCATAATTATAGTTTTCCTTATTTATGATAAAAGATAAAGTAGATATAAATATTGTAACTATGATTCTTGCTTTATACCTGTTTTATTGTATGTAATCTTGCTATGTTAAAGATAAAACTTTTTATTTATACAGAAAAAGTGAGGTGATGTAGGATTCCCCTCTGTATGCTTTGAATATGTTTTATTGCCATTGGTTAGTAAAGAAGTTACTTTCAGCCAATGGCTTAACAAAATATAGCCAGGCTAGAAAAGATATATATCGAGAGTAGGCAGAGTTAGTGAGAAGCCATTTAGCCTCCTGCAGGAGACAGACATGCCAGAACCTTGCCAGTAAGTCACAGCCATGTGGCAATAAACAAATTAATAGAAACAGGTTAATTTAAGACTTAAGAGCTAGCCAATAAGAAGCCAGAACTAATAGGCCAAACAGTGATTTAATTAATACAGTTTCTGTGTGATTGTTTTTGGAGCCTAAGCAACCAGGAACAAACAAATAGACCTCTACCAACATAGAGACAATAAAGAAAACACAAACTGAGGGAATTCTGGATATAGAAAACTCGGGTAAAAGAATGGGAACTACAGAGGCAAGCATAAGCAACAGAATACAAGAGCTAGAAAAGAAAATCTCAGGTATTGAAGATATATAGAAAAATAAATTCGTCAATAAAGAAAACATTAAATCCAGAAAATTCTTAACAAAAAACACCCAGAAAATCTGGAACACCAAGAAAAGACTGAGCCTGAGATTAATAGTAATAGAAGAAGAACCTAAGCTTAAATATATTCAACAAAATCATAGAAGAGAATTTTCCCAACCTAAAGAAGGGTATCCCTATGAGATACAAGAAGTTGACAGAACACCAAATAGATTGGACCAAAAAAAGTCCCCTCACCATATAATAATCAAAATGCAAAACATACAAATTAAAGAAAGAATATTAAGAGCTGAAAAGGAAAAATGTCAAGTAACATATAAAGGCAGACCTATCGTAATTTCACCCGACTTCTCAATGGAAACCACAAAAGGCAGAAGGTCCTAGACAGACATTAAGAGACCATGAATGCAGACTATTATACCCCGCAAAGATTCCAATCACCATTGATGGAGAAAACAAGATATCCCATGTCAAAACCAGATTTAAACAATACCTATTCACAAATGCAGTCCTACAGAAGGTACTAGAAGGAAAACTGCAATGAAGCTGACAGCACCTACAAAACCATGGTCAACAGATAAACTCACACCAATAACCCTGAAGGAGGGAAACAGAAAACACTACCACCAAAAAATAACAGATATTAACAGTCACTGGTCATTAATATCTCTTAATATCAATGGACTCGATTCACCTTTAAAAAGACACAGGCTAAGAGAATGGATAAGAAAGCTATATACAAGAAACATACCTCAAACTCAAAGACAGACATTACCTCAGAGTAAAGGATTGGGAAAAATTTTCCAATCGAATGGACCTAAGAAACAAGCAGGTGTTGCTATCCTAATATCTAACAAAATAGATTTTAAATTAACTCAATTAAAAGAGATGGAGAAGGACTCTCTATACTCATAACAACAATCCATCAAGATGAAGTCTCAATCCTGAACATCTATGCCATAAATATAAGAGCACCCACATACGTAAAAGAAACATTACTAAAGCTTAAATTTCACATCAAACCCCACACACTAATAGTAGGATATTTCAAAACCCCACTCTCTATAATTGACATGTCAATCAGATAGAAATTTAACAGAGAAATAAGATAACTAACAAATGTCCTGCCTCAAATGGACTTAACAGATATCTACAGAACATTCCACCCAAATACCAAAGAATATACATTCTTCTCAACACATCATGGAACCTTCTCTAAAACTGAGCACATACTGGGTAACAAAGCAAACCTGAACAGATACCAAAAAAGAAAAATAGCAATACCCTCCTGTATCTTATTGGATCACCGTAGGTAAGTTAGAATTTAACAACAACACTAATTTCAGAAGGCCTACAAATTCATGGAAATTGAACAGTGCTAAATTGAACCACCCCTGGGTCAATGAAGAAATAAAGAAAGAAATTAAAGTCTTTCTAGAATTTAACAAAAATGAAGGCACAATGGACCCAAACTTATGCAACACTGTGAAAGCAATGCTAAGAGGAAAGTTCACAGCACTAAGTGGCTATAAAGAAAGTGGAGAGAGCTCAGACTAGTGACTTAACAGCACACCTGAAAGCTCTAGATCAAAAAGAAGCAGACTCACCCAGGAAGAGTAGATGACAAGAAATAAATCAAATTGAGGGATGAAATCAGTACAGTAGAAAGAAGGAAAAATAATACATAGAATCAATGAAATTTAGAGCTGGCTCTTTGAGAACATGAACAAGATAGACAAACCCTTATCCAAACTAATGAAAAGGTAGAGAGAGAACACCCAAATTAACAAAATTAGAAATGAAAAGTGGGACATAACAACAGACAGTGAGGAAATCCAGAGAATCATTAGGTTATACAACAAAAACCTTGTACTCCACAGAAATGGAAAATGTAAAAGAAATGGGCAATTTTTTGGATAGGTACCACATACCAAAATTAAATCAAGATTGATTTTCAGGCATTGTTATTCATACAATAATAATTTTTCTTTGTATGGAACCTTGATACAACAGACACATTCTGAAATAGGGAAACAATAACAAAGTCACTTTTGTTTGTTTGTATTTGTACTTTGTATATTAGAAGACTATATTATTAGCCATCATAAACATGTAGCTGTTTTCATGACAGAACAGTGTGGTATGCCCTTAGAGTCTATCATTAATTAAAACGAAGATTTAAAAGCTGATACTTAGAAATTGATGGGTAGAGATTATTTATGGAATAAGCTCCATTTTGACTTCATAACCAGAGTGTAAGTTATGGTGTTGTTGCCATTAATTTTATTTAACATTTAGCGTGTGTGTGTGTGTGTGTGTGTGTGTGTGTGTGTGTGAATGAGGATATGAATATGTGTGAGCATGAGTATGTGGTACAAAAGTGTGTGGATGACTGTGAGAATGTGTATGTATGTGAGTGTGAACATGACTGAGTGAATGAGTGCATGAGTGTGTGCGTGAGTGTTTGAGTATGTGTAAATGTGAGTGTGTGTATGTGTGAGTATGTATATGAGTGTCTTTATATGTGAAAGTGTGAGAATGTGCCTGAGTGAGTATATATGTGTGAGTGTGTGTGTGTGTGTGTGTGTGTGTGTGTGCTTGTGTATGTATGCGTATGTGCATACCATGCACACATGTGGAAATAAGAGGACAGCTTCCTGGAATTTGATCTCTCCTACTCTTACAATATTAACTTAGAAATTAACTGAGAAATTAACTTAGGTTATCAGGCTTGGTGGGCGCCATTTTTTATCTTGCCTGTTGAACATCATTGTGTTTTAAACTTCATGGGCACCAAGGTTAGCTGTGTTCTCATAAAGAAGCTGCATTTTATTTTAGAGTATACACAGATATCAGAAGATTGCCAAATCACAATATTAAGTTATTTTTAAATTTTATTTCCTGGAAATTCTTTTATAATTTAGTGCTGGAATAAAGTGCTAGCACCCAAGTGTGGTAGTATACACTTTTTTGCCTTTAGTGTGCAACTTTAAAATTTTCTACTGGATATAAGAGCAAGGAAAACACATAATTAGAAGCGTTAATAACCTCAATTTGAATCCTCTTTCTATCATTTATTAACTTTATATCCTTGTAAAAATGATTAAGCAGTTTCAATTTCCTGAACTTAAACAAGGGAAGCATAATAAAATTTACTGAAAAGAGGATTTTGAAGATCAAGTGAGAGGCCAATAGATGGAATAGCTAGCATAATTTTATTATGTTTAAGAGTCAGGGTGGAACATTTTTGTGACTTTACATTTGATTTTTAAGTCTTTTGAAGCAGCCACCAATAGTCACTCTTCCTGGAGTAGCTAGAGTTCTTCTGCTTTCCATACCCTCTTGTGCCTTTTCTCTACAACCCTACATTGTCCAGGTCATAAAACAGCCACATAATATACTTAGTTTTATAAGTCAAAACCCCTGAGATTTTGTCATTCATAAATATTTCTGGAATCATGTACTTTTCTACCACTAAATTTTTTCTCTATGACGTGGCAAGGGTGAATCATTTAAAACTCTAAACTCCTCTTATAAGTCCTTTCACTTACAACAGCTCCTCAACCTTGATGTAAATGCTTTAGTCATAGAGTAATGAATGAAACAGATAATGCAATATACAATGTTCAGAAGAAATTGTCCTTTGCCTGTGTGCAGTCACTAGTATCTAGGGTGATAGCCATTCAAGTTGTTGAGCAAGGAAAAGGTATTTCAGGATAAAAATGCTTGGAGTTAGGCACACAGGACCCAGTGGAAAGAAAAAGTTGAGTATATATCTATATCTATACCTATACTTATACCTATACATCTATCTATCTATCTATCTATCTATCTATCTATCTATCTATCTATCTATCTATCTATCATCTATCTATCTATCTATCATCTATCATCTATCTATCTATCTATCATCTATCTATCTATCTATCTATCTATGTATGTATCTATCTATCTATCTATCTATCTATCTATCTATCTATCTATCATTTCTATTATTTAAAACAAATTTTAAATTTAAACATATTTTGATCATATTCTTTTCCTCCCCATGCCCTTCCAGATTCTCTCCCCTCCCTACCCAATAAACTTTAATTTCTTTCTCAAAAAACAAACCAAAACCAAATACAACAACCTTCCCAACCAAGAAAACAAAATAAAACCATGCCACAAAAGAAACAAAACCCCACCAAACCTTAACCAAATAAGAACACAGAAAAAATACTGTGGAGTCAATTACATGTTGGTCATCTACACCTGAAAATGAAGCCTGCTCTGTAGTAGTTGATATATTCAACGTCACTCTTTTGGAGAAAATGAACGTTCCCTCTATCAAGAGGTGTAAAGAAAGACAGCGAAAGAATCAAGATTTCAGTTGTAGGAGTTAATAAGTAAGACATGACAGTGTGAGAGAGACAACTAACTTATTAGTAAGCATTTAAAAAGTTAAAAGAAGTTAACTTTAATGTATATATGTTTTCAGTTATATTGTTTATTAACTGGGATGCAGTTATTTGATAAAAACTCATTACTAGACAAGATACAGGCAAACCTTTGCTTTTTTTCTTTAAAACTAGACATCAATTTAAAATGTATATTAGTATTTATTTATTCATCGGAAATTTGTTTGTCTTCCTTATTGTGTCTTTGTTTTGTTTTTCAGTGGTAGGTTTCAAGCCCAGAGCCTATATGTGCTATATAAGGAATGTATTTCTGGGCAGTATAAGTATATATGAAAACAGAATTCTCCACAGTTTAAAAAGTACCTTTCCTTATTGTTTTGTATTTTCAATGATGTGATAATGCTACCATGTGTAGGTTGCTATAACTAATTTTTTTAGGTTTCTAGCAAATTGTTTTGAGTATGAAATGCTAGTCTTACCTGAGCACCCTAAAAGCTGGTCAACTCTGAAATGATGAAGAGTTGTAACTATCAGTGACATGTTAAAGAAGTGCCTGCAGTCTCAAGGGTAATTTTGGGTTTTGTCAAATATGTTCTCTTTAGTTCCCTGAGAGCCTCTTCTTATCACCCATAAAATGTCCCTGTGCAAGCTGCTTTTGGGAGCAAGCCACACACTTTTGGTGCCTAAATAACTCTTTCAGACAAGTAGCAACCTATTCAGCTTTTTTTTCCAAGAAAATAATGTTGAAATGATGCATATTTGACACCGTGAGGATGACAACAAATGTTTAAAAAAATGGAATACAAGGGAAGGAGCTTAGTCTTACTGCAACTTGACATGCCAGGTTTTTTTTTTTAATTTATTTATTTATTGAGGATTTCCGCCTCCTCCCCGCC
>NW_004949110.1:1349882-1351376 GCF_000317375.1 Microtus ochrogaster
AGCCAGACCCAAAAAGAGGAACATGGGATGTACTCACTCATATTTGGTTTCTAGCCATATTTAAAGGACAGTGAGCTTATAATTCGCAATCCTAGAGAAGCTAAATGAGAACGTGAATCCAAAGACAAACATATAGGCATCCCCCTGAATATTAACCTTCATCAGGCGATGAAAGGAGACAGAGACAGAGAGCCAGGTTTTGTTGATACCTGTTGGAGGGCTGCCCTTTATGGGATAGAAATGGAGGAGGAGAGGATGGGGTGAGAAGTGCAGAGGGGAGGTGAGGGAGGGACTGGGAGGAGGGGAGTGGAAACTGCAGTCAGTATGTAAAATAAATAAATAATTTTTTAAAAAATAAAAAATTGAATATTTCTGGAATTACCTTCAAAATAAGGTACAAGAAATTCTTAAAACATTTTAATCATTAAACTTTACTTGGAGTGAAAGGTGTTTTCTGGGTCTTTAATTAACTTGAAAAGAAGGGTACTTTCTTACTAAGATAGCAAAATTTTTAATTGTTCAGAAAAAAATTCACTGGCCGTGCGTAACTGTTTATATTATCTAAATTAAAAGTTATAGAAATGTTGAGGTTTAGAGCACTCATTTGAATGAATTTATGGGATGTGTGAAGCTTGTGGACATGGGCCATTTATTGGTCTCTTCTGTGCCATCATTAATACAATTGGCAAGCTCGAAAGATGACATAAAATTAATATATCCAGGAGGCTGGAGAAATTATGATAAAATTGTAGATTCCATGTTAATAAGATCACTTTAGAATTGTCCAACTTTTGAAATGGGATTGAAATGGGTGAAAAGTTACAATTTAAAAAGAAAATTTAAGTTTTATAAGATATGACTTTCATCATCTTGAGTTCAAGAAGTTGACAGAGGTGGTCATCTATGTTTTGAGGGATTTTTTTTTTTGTTGCACAAGGAATGTATAACAATCTAAGTTGTAGGTAAAACTTTTTCCTAAATATGTATGGTCCGAGAGAAATACATGTATTTTCTTGGGAGAAGCACAAATGTATCCAGATTCCTTGAATGCATCACAATTCTGTGCTGGAAAAGGCATCATAGTGAGTACTGAAGCCTAATCATCTTATTTCCTTCCTTTGCCAATGCTGGGGATGGGATCTGGGGTTGCACGCATCCTAGTTAAGCACTCTGCTATCTGGACACACTATTCTCTCCTACTGCTTTCTTTTAAAATGCCACTTCATGTCATGCTAATTTATTAGTTGCTTCATACCCATGTCAGCTTTGGTAAACATGAAAATATGGCTTTTGAAAGAAAAAACAGAAAAGAAAGAGGGAACTTTGCCATAGGTTTAAAACATTTCGTAAAGTCATACTAATTGGAATGATATAATATAGACTGATAGAATAAATTAGGCATGTTTATTGATCTAATTGTATACAGGCAAAATAGATCAGGGCTTCACTAAGCATTGGCATAGTTAAAATAATGAATTTTTTTTTAATTTATTT
>NW_004949110.1:1352020-1383534 GCF_000317375.1 Microtus ochrogaster
GAAAGGAGACAGAGACAGAGACCCAAATTGGAGCACCGGACAGAAATCTCAAGGTCCAAATCAGGAGCAGAAGGAGGGGGAGCACGAGCAAAAATAATGAATTTTTATGAAAGTTTTCTAGGAACATTAGGTAACTGCTAGCAAAATAATTTTTGGAGATTCTTATCTAATAAAATAGTTAAAGAATGAAAGATTTATATGGAGAAGTGATCATAAGGACTTGTCAGAAGCAAAAGAATGAGAGATGTCTTGATATGTAAAATATCTTACATGCCTTTATAACTAGATAAAATATAAAATCAACTGATATGTTGAATCTCATATTTTTCTTTCTATTTCTTCTTTTATTTATCCAAAAATAAGAGGGAGAAGGAAAGACCAAATTTCCATCTATGCAGACTATGGAGGGGATTAATCTGTCAAACATCAATCAAAGAAGTTGACCTGAAGAAGGAACTAAAATCAGCAGAGAAGACTCAGTGAGGTGCTTCACACATGGCATCTCTCAGAAGCAGCGAATGTGCATCTTCTGGAGAGGCCTACCACAGTGAAATAACTAGAATCTAGAACGCAAACGTTCTGGGATGGGTCATACATTATACAAAGAGCTACTGAAGTATAAAAGTAGGGGGTAATACAGAAAACTTTAGATTTTTAGTATGAAGATCATACAGCTGTGATGTAATGAAGATACCTCAACAACCAGAGGAACCTCTTGTACATTACTTGGCAAGAAAAGACCAACTCATTTAAAAATGGGTTCTATCCTCAGGAAATTTGGGATCAACCTACCCCTGGACCCAGCAATACCGCTCTTGGGAATATACCCAAGAGAGGCCCTATCATACAACAAAAGTATATGCTCAACTATGTTCATAGCAGCATTGTTTGTAATAGCCAGAACCTGGAAACAACCTAGATGCCCTTCAATGGAAGAATGGATGAAGAAAGTATGGAATATATACATATTAGAGTATTACTCAGCAATAAAAAACAAGGAATTCTTGAAGTTTGCGTACAAATGGATGGAAATAGAAAACACTATCCTGAGTGAGGTAAGCCAGACCCAAAAAGAGGAACATGGGATGTACTCACTCATATTTGGTTTCTAGCCATAAATAAAGGACAGTGAGCTTATAATTCACGATCCTAGAGAAGCTAAATTAGAAGGTGAATCCAAAGACAAACATATAGGCATCCTCCTGAATATTAACCTTCATCAGGCGATGAAAGGAGACAGAGACCCACATTGGAGCACCGGACAGAAATCTCAAGGTCCAAATCAGGAGCAGAAGGAGGGGGAGCACGAGCAAGGAACTCAGGACCGCGAGGGGTACACCCACACACTGAGACAATGGTAATGATCTTTCGGGAATTCGCCAAGACCAGCTAGCCTGGGTCTGAAAAAGCATGGGATAAAACCGGACTTACATAGCAGACAATGAGGACTACTGAGAACTCAAGAACAATGGCAATGGGTTTTGATCCTACTGCACATACTGGCTTTGGGGGAGCCTAGGCAGTTTGGATGCTCAACTTACTAAACCTGGATGGAGGTGGGCGGTCCTTGGACTTCCCACAGGTCAGGGAAACCTGATTGCTCTTCAAGCTGATGAGGGAGAGGGACTTGATCGGGGGAGGGGGAGGGAAATGGGAGGCGGTGGCGGGGAGGAGGCAGAAATCCTTAATAAATAAATAAATTTAAAAATTAAAAAAAATTATTACCAATTAAAAAAATAAAAATGGGTTTAAGAGGCTGCAGAGTTTATACATTTTTAAAATTCACTAATAATAATAATAATAAATAGTAATAAAAACACAGAAGTAAAGCAGATCTCAGAACAAGTAGACAATTGCCACCAGTTTCTCTATAGTATATAAATGATGATTAATAATGATGATGATAATAGTAATAATAATAATGAAAACACATAAATAAAGCAGATCCCAAGAAAGTGGACACCTGTCACTAATTCATCTATAAAAAGTTGTTTATAGAAGTTAATAAAGAAAGCCTAGAAAATAAGGTTCTTATATCGAGCAGTTCCTAACTGCCTGTAACTCGAGCTTCAAGGTATTCAGGTATATATTTTTATGTTTTGAAATTAAAATATAATTATATTATTTCCCCTCCTCTTTCCTTCCTCTGCCCTTCTCATGTATCTCCCATTGTTCTCTTTGTCCTCAAATTCATGCCCTCTATTTCATTACTCTTATATATATGTATGTGTATCCTAAATAAGCAAGAACCACATATTCAATCCATATAGAGTAACGTGTATGCATACGCTGGTAACTGCTAAGTCATCTCCAGCTTCAGGATGGCAGTTCTTGGTTATAGTGTTAATGTTGCCTTGTTAGCTATAAACTGTAATTCTAATCATAAGGTTTATAGTCGCAATCATGTGTCATCCCCTATTTCTCTCATTATTCATTCCCAGTCTTCTCTATTTTTTTTTAAATAAATCTTTCTTGGTACTTTCTCTAAACTTCCTTTGTTTTCTGTTTTTCTAACAAGCGAAGGCAGGAGAGAAAGGCCAAGACATGGTAGACAAAAGATGAAGCAAGAAGTTCAGTTTCTGCCTGTGTGGTGAGGAGGACTGCTTTTTCCCACAAGCCGCTCTTTTTTCCAACTAGCATCCAGATAAAAGCATCATCTAAATTACCTGTGCCTACTCCCACAGCCTATTTAAACTTCTATTGTCTTCGCTTTGCATTAGTCTGGGGGGAATGGGCTACGCCTCTGAGGCCGAATGAGACTCTGACTTCCTATCATGTTTTCTGACTCTATCATCATAGAGTGTCTGCAGGAGAGCCTTTCCACCTTTCTCCACCGAGTCCCTTTCATCACTTCGCAGTGCAGAGCTTCAGGCTGACAGACTGGAGACTTGTCTGTCCTCCAAAGATTGCAGTGGGAAAGCCACTCGTGAAAGATCAGACCCTTGCTAATTACAGTACTAACATCTATTAACTTTTTCATTCATTGCCAATTTTTATTCATTTCTTAAGGCTAATACTAATTGCAACTTTAAAACAATAATAATGCTAAATAGGGCAAGCAATCTGGGAACCAAAACAGTGTATTACCCTCTTCAGACATAGGTTCATTATACACACACAGGAGGGCAAAACAGTGCCGGAAGAGCTAGCACTGCAAAGTATTTTTTAATTTATATTTGTTTTAGGGTTATTGAACATACCTTTTAACCTATAAAGTGAGAGTTTGAGGATAATCAACTTGGCAAGCAGTCTCAATGGGAAATTTAAAATGAAGAAAGCATGATCAAGAGGAAATAATAGGGGAAGCAAAGTAGGAGCTCGTGTAAAGTAATTTGGAATGAACCAAAGGACTTTCAATAAACACGATCTTTGTTAAATTTGTTTTGGGGTAAGCTAACATAAATTACAGAAATATTCTGCTGGTTCAAAAATGGCTTCCCTGAAATTATCCCACTGCTTCTTTTTAAATTTACTTTGTAGATGCAATTATCATAGTAAAATGTCAGTCAAAATAATTGATCTTAATTGGGAGAAGAGATGGGTGTATTTTTATTTCCCGACTTACTAGTTTGACATGAGTTTACTGACATGTCCGTTCTTATAACCATCCATGTCTTATGTAGTAAAATCAGAATTCTTACTTGTCTGAATAAACTCCTGGGATCTCCAGCTGCAGAATTTATTTTCAGTATTATTCAAATCTGCATCTTGAGACTCTGTTTCCAGAACCATGCTTTTCTGTCATTATAAGGAATTAAATTTACTATTTGTTTTTGTCATAGGATACACTCAATTTAAAGAGGAAGTGGGGCATTAGAGTTAACAGACAGGTTTATAATTAGGTATCAACCACATCAAAGTAGTAAGCATGTTTAATTGTTCTTATCCCAAGGCCAAAGACCATGAAGGATAGTTGGCACTCTTCTATGGATGTTGTCTCTTCTGTTTAGTTAGCTGCATTTGAGATTTGAGGATGAAATCTGGGAGCTGAGATAGCCCACAGAGATCACATTGGATCGATGGATTCACTCAGCAGCTGTGCTAGTCTTATGTCATCTGAATCCTTGGGAGTCAATGTTTTCTTTTACCATTAAGGAATTTTTCAGATTTTCCAAGAGGAGAAAATGTTGCAGGCTCAATGTGGAGGTCACTCTAAGGTTCAGTAGCACCATGAGCTAGCTCTGAAAGGGCCATCTGCCCCAAGGTGTTATTTATCTCTATTGCTGTGACAAAACACCATGACTTATATAAGAAAGTGCTTAATTGGACAAATTCCTTAGAGTCCATGATAACAGAGCAAAGTCATGGCAGAAGGAGGAAATGAAAGTTTACATCTTGATTTGCAAGTTGGAGGCAGTAAGGGAACACTGGAAATGGTACCAGTCTAGAAACCTCGAAACCTTCTCCCAACAGGTAATCCAACAAGGCCACTCATTCTAAATCTTTTCCTAAGCAGTTCCAACAACTGGGTACCAGTATGCAAATATTTGCGCTTATGTGGACCATTCTACATAACCTACACCAACTGCAAACTCAATTATATTAGTAGAAGTGGGTGTTAAATTACTTAGAAGTAATTTTCTCATTAAATCATTACTTCTGAAATATGACTCATGAAACAAAAACCTATAAAGAAAAATAAATTTTAGTGCTCAATACCAGAACTTGGGGGAAGTCAGAGTTAATTTTTTAAAAAAGCTGAAGTTTGGAAGAAAAAACATGTCTGATATAGCACATGTTCCTTTAAAGTTGGCCAGTTTTTAAAATTTTTATTTATTATTTTTATGAAAATAGATTCTTATACAATACATCCTGACCTCAGTTTCCCCTCCTCCACTCCTCCCAGCTACGCCCACCTCTCCTTTCTCCCAGATACACCCCTCTGGCCATCTCCTTTCAGAAAGGAGCAGGTTCCAAGAAACAACAAGACAAAACAAGACACAATAAGACAAGGCTAAAGCCCTCATATAGAGGCTGGACAAGCAAACCCAACAGGAAGAAAAGATCCGCAAGAGCAGGAAGAAGAGTCAGAGACACACCCACTTCTACTGTTAGGAGTCTCACAAAACACCAAACTAACAGCCATAACACACTTGCAGAAGTCTTGGTGCAGACCAATCCGGCCATGTGCTGATTACTTCAGTCTCTATGAACCCACATGAACATACTTAGTTGATTCAGTGGGCCATCTTTTCTGACTCCTACAGTCTTTGTTCCTCTTTTCTGTGGTTTCCCTAAGCTCAGAGGTGAGGGAACCAATGGAGACCTCCAATTTAGACTCTTTCTCTCTATATAATGTTTGGCTGTGGTCACTTTCTAATCTAATCTCTCTATGAATGGTCCATTTTACCACTATTCTTTATTTATATTGTAGGACCCTTTGATTTAGGTCATAACTTTCTTATGTACTTTTTTTTCTGCCACTGCATGCAATTCTTGCTGCATTCAGGTGCCAAAGGAAAAATGTACTCTAGACTGGGCTGGGAGAGTTCTCCTGTACACAGCATGTGTGTACCTATAGAGGAAGTCATGAAATTAAGGTCAGGCTAGGCCCAATTTTGAAGCAATATATACATACTTGAAATGGAGGTATCAGTTACAATAGCAATCTGAAGGAGAGGACAGCAGGTTGAATATTATCTCTGTGATTCAGGGAAGTGGCACTTACTCATCTCTCTGAAGGCATACCTCAACATATACTAAATGGATATGAGAATCATGTAAAAGGGAGCCATATTTGTGTCAAAATATAATGTAGGATGTCTTTCTTATTCTGTGAGTGTGTGTTGCTCTCGCAGGTTGATAATAATGCTTTGGCCTATGGCAAGGCAGGACAGAGTCAGGCAGAAAATTCAAGCAGAAATACAGAAGAAGGACAGAGTCAGAAAGACACCAGCAGCATCCCATGGAGCAAGATGCCACGGCACCACCATTAAGCCATGGGCCACATGGTGATATACAGATGAATAAAAATGTGTTAATTTAAATGTAAGAGCTAACTAGTAATAAGCCCAAGTCATTGACCAAGCATTTAAGCCTCAGAATGGTTAGTCACAAGCTGGTAAGTGGGAGAGAAACCTCCAATTACAAAAATGTAGCTATCCTTAAACCCCAATAAGAGATTTAAAGAAAATTCTTATGGTAAGAAATCAATCTTGGCAAAATTTTCCCTCCTAAGTAATCACACCATGTTTCATAAATGAGCATTTACAAAACTGTCAGTATATAGCTGAATTTACTTAAATACTTCAGAAAACTATTGTATAAATTAAAACATCCTCAGTTGTTTCTAGACTTAAGCTTTAAAGTTCTAGGTCAGAATCTTGTTTGTAGCCACTTCTGTTATCAACAGCTTGAAAGAAGAAAAATAAGTTCAAATCCTCTGACCTCCAGTCAAGATGGAATAGGCTCACATCTGTGGACCCCCACAGAGATCTCAAAGCCTCCCTCCACAATGACACACTTCCTCCAACAAGACCATACCTATTCCAACAAAGTCACACCTGCTAATAGCGCCACTCCCTTATAAGCTCACGGCGACCAATTACACTTAAACTGCTCATTCCATTCCCTGGTCCCCATAAGCTTATAAGAATATCATAATGCAGAGAGTCAAACTTCAAAAGTCCCCAAAGTCTATCACAGTACAACCCAAAGTTCAAAATTGTGGGCTCAATTTTCTGAGATTCATGAAATCTCTTAACCATAATTCCCTATAAAATTAAAATAAACAACAGATCTCATGGTTCCAACATATAAGTTTCCTTCCCCCAACTCATCCCATTATTCTAGCCTCCAACATTGCATCCACTGGAGACACCCCAGGGAGCAGGCCAGGGCAACAGGTGAACCAACTGAAAATGTTTACCATTCACTCCTCCTCTTTAAATAAGCAATGCTAGAGAGACAGCCTCTCACTGCCTGTCTCCTGGAGCTGGGGCACAAGGTGCCAATGGAATTGGTTTGAGTGCTGGAGAAGCAGAAATTCCACAATATAACTTCCCATCATTCCTTAAACCAAAGGCTTCAGAATTCAAAGTACCATGGGGGAAATTAGTTCCTGTTGAATGACTCATGTAAATAATTAGGGAAACCTGGCTATCATTGGCTGAAGTCTCCATGAACATCGGGGACTAAGGACGTTAGGGAAGATGCACTTTGACTGAAGAACGTGGAGAAACCGAGCTGGAAAGGAGCAGGAAGCTTCCTCCCTTCTACGAGACTATAAAGTATCTTATAAAATACTTTATAAAATATCTTATAAAATCCTACAAGATGCAGACCCCGAATGTTACAGCACAGTTCAGACAAGGTAGGCTGGCTGGTGCTATAATGGTGTGGGCTATTGTGGGCTCAATAAGCTTTCTAATTTGATGAAAGGGCGCTGCACAGGAAAACATTCACATCTAGTAGTGCAAACTAGGTAAAAAAATAGACTAGAGGGCTCATAGGCCTGGGTGAGGATGTAGCTGCTGTTGTGCTAAGTGGACATAATATGCTTCTCAAATTGTCTCAGAAATATTTGTATCATTGCCTGTAGAAATGGCCACTGTCATCTCACAGATCACTGAATCTGCTTTTAACAGTTAGTAGCAGCAGTTACTAAAAAGACATAACTGATGGAAGAGTGGAGAAGTTACTGTTGAACGCTTAGGACATCTGATTTATTTCTCCAAGATTCAGGGAACATTGTGAAAGGGAGAGCCAGAAGAAAGGGTGAAGTATTGTGGCGCACTGTCCACCTGATGCAATATGGCCATTAAAAACAGTAAGGAAAATGGTCTTTGAATTTTCTTTACCATTGTTACTTGCATCTTCTCAATGTTTGTATCACATTGTCATTCAGTTTGACAATATGCCAACTGAGTTAGGACCATGCTTAATTACATAATTGGGGGGTTGTGCTCAGCTTTATTGCTGCCTACCAAATGTGATACAACAGCTGTAATAAGAAGGGCACTACTTCCGCATTTCTTAAACAATGCCAGGAAATCTATATATGTGATACATGTTCTTGATGTATTTGAGCTTTGACTTACAGTGGGAATAATGGCCTGCTATTCTGGGCATGCAAAAGCTGCCAGTTTTCGACATGCAAATCAAGTAAGAAACAGCATTTGTGTCATCTATAATACCTATTTATCATAAAAGTGAGAATGTCCATGGTGGAAAAATTATACAATAAAAGTCTCCATGGTTGATGTGGAGCCAAAATAAAGATGGATATTTTGTTCATCCTTGTAAACTTTTCTTCTTTGCCTTTTTTGCTGTTGTGTCTTTATTCCCTTTGGACATTCCCTGAAAAATAATAGGTCTGATCATGACGCAATTCTGTTATTGAAAAAGAATAGGCCTAGGTCCTAATCTTCAATATCTGTAAATATAAACTAAGGAAAATCAGGATTTCTTCAGATGTAAGAGTTAAGACAAAATATATTAGAGCAAATCTTTATCCAACACAATGATGTCTTAACAAAAGGAATAGACAGACACTGAGAGATACCATGGAATAATGAGGAGGTAATTACGGGGAGACAGCTTGAAGTCAAATGCCAAGTATTAAAGTAGGCTAGAGACTATCCTGCCCACAGTTTCAAAAGAAAAACAGTCTTTGAATTTTTTTATTTATTTTTTAATTTAATTTTTTTTTGGTTTCTCGAGACTGTGGTTTTGGAGCCTGTCCTGGAACTAGCTCTGTAGACCAGGCTGGTCTCGAACTCACAGAGATCCGCCTGCCTTGCCTCCCGAGAGGGAAATGGGAGGCGGTGGCGGGGAGGAGGCAGAAATCTTTAATAAATAAATTAATTAATTAAAAAAAATATAGCCTGACTTCCAGAAAAAAAAAAGAAAAACAGTCTTCCTGACTTCTAGATTTCAGTCACTGTGATAGAGTATAATTTTGTTGTTTACTATGGCAGTCCTATGGAATAAATCCATTGATCAATAAACAGTTGTTTAAGAAAAATTGGGAAAACTTTAGTCTCATGTTAAACCTACATTTAAAATGTAATAGAATAATAAAAATTCATAATAAATTTGTTGGAGGATATATACGAAAGAAAAATAAGGATACTTTATTTCTTAGAAAGTTTTCATAACTAATATAAAATTATATGTATATTGCCTCAAAGATGAAATAACCTCCTTGATAAACATTTTATGATACACATTTAAAAACAAAAAAGTAGAATAAATTAATTCTGATTTTGTATGTGTGCCCACATATGGCATCGTTAAAACTGTGTGTCATTTGCCAGACACCATGAGTAAGAAATTTCACATTTCATTTAAATCTCAATTGTTTCTTTTTCATTCCTCACAAACAACAAAATTTACCTTTTAACACAGCCGAGCTATGAAAACACTGCTGTGTCAGACAATGCGATCAGTCAAAACTTGTTACAATGTCGCTAGCTGTTTAATCTTGCCTTAACATTTTTGCCTTTCTTACAAATTGGATAAACTAGGTGAATCTGATGGGTGTAGGCACCAATATTGTTTCCATTGTGTAGATGAGGCTACCAAATCACTAAGTGTAGCAACTTGCTGAATGCAGTAGATCTAGTAAAAATAAAGCTAAGGTTTGAACTCAGGTTACCTGAGGTGAATGTTTATGCTTGCACTACATCATTATTGCTTTCTCGGGTCCTAGAATTTGAAATCATGCATATGGGTATTTTAGTATAAAGATGCTAGTTGAAAATTTTTTTTAATAAATAGCACTTCCATGGAACTTTTTGTCATTGTGATTCTGTGTATGGAGTGAGCACAAGGAGATTTTCCTAAATTTTGGATTTTAACGAGCCTGGAACATTGCTGTATTATTTCAACAAAGAATACTTAGTTAAATTCTCCACAGTTTATTCTTGTGTTGCTGCTTTCCCCAAAACGTTCCCAAAGAATACACAACCCTGTTATTTATTTGTAAACAAAAAACTATTGATAATATTTCATGGAACTTTCATTAACTGAGTACAAAAAATAGACCTGGTACCCAGCAAAGCAAATCCTTAGGAAGAATGCTGGGAAATCTTAAAGTTTCCCAGGACTTTTGTTTCCATCATTCAAAATTTCAGCTGTGAGCTTCAATCTTGTTCCTAAACTTGTCACCATCCTATTCCAGAAGCATTTATCATTTTAAGTTAATATGTCATTCTATCTAGAATGGATAGGAAGATAACATATGTATGTTGTTTGACTGAGTGACTGGCCCTAGTCTAGTGGTTACTAGCTCAGGTAATTTTTTTTTTTATTTTACTAATTTTCAGCCCCCATTCATTGAAAGAGGAAAGGTAGCCACGTCAGCAGAAATATGCATTGAAGAGATCCTTCCTTCTTCCCACTTCTAGATTTTGCCTAGTTTTGATCACATCTGACTGGAGGAACCCATTTCTCTCCTACTGTTGCTGGGAGCTGAGGAAATAGAGCATAAGACATTTTCCTTTAAAGAGAACCATAAGTGCACAAGCTGTGATACTGAAAAGCCTGGAGAAAGAAAATTCCAAGAATGCTTTTATTTGTCTTTCTTGAGTACAGAGATGCCATTAAATGATATATTTTCTTTCATTCAAGAAGATGAAAAGATATTAAAAGTAATTGTATACTCCAAATATTAAGGTGATTATGTTCTCAATTATTAATATTCATAATGCTGAAGGTTATCTACATGTAATTTAAGTTGTAAATCCATAGTACAACTACTTATAAAACTTAACAGACATTTGAAGGAAGCAATAAATAATAAAAAGAACTCTAGGGACTGTTTTATACTAACAACATTCATTAGATAGATGATCAAAGCCTTTTAGAATTTTTCTATGAAATTTTATTTTTTATGTACAGCAGGATCCTTACAATTACTTTCATGTCTCAGGTATATTATGATATAGTCAATATTACTGATACCACAAAAATAAATGATATAGTTCAAATCTTTAAAGAAGAAATTTATACTCAGTGTAAAGCGAACACATCAATTATAATATGGGTATAACTAGGTGACCTCTAGATGTCTTTCAGTGCTTTAGAGTGTTAAATATAGAAAAACCTCAGATGTCTTACTACATAAAATTAATAAAAACTATATGGATAAAAGCTAAAAAATATATGGGGGAAATGAAAACAACTGATAATCGAGAATAGACTGATTTGCATTGTAGCACTGTAACTGAGAACTCACATCTTGATGCACAGACATGACACAGAAAATTAACTGGGAATGCTTGGGCTTTTGAAATCTCAAAGCCCACTAGTGGCACACTTTTTTTTAAAGCAATGCCACACCTCCTAATACTTACCAAATAGTTCTACTAACTTGGGACCATTTATTCAAATATAAGTGAGCCTCTTGGGGGAGGCATTCTCATTCAAACCAGTATAGCCCCTCTAACCTATCCCACATAGCCCTCCTAGCACTCTTTCAAACTAATGGCCTCTTTCTTATTCATCATTGTTACATACACAATACATTTACATCACTAAATGGAAAAATACTTTTTTAAATAACTTAAAATATTTCAGCAACTCTAAGACTCCAAATTGAGATTTGGTCTCTCAATTTAATTTAGGATTCCACCATTATAGTTACAGGGCATAGAAACCACCGTCTTCTGCAGTAAATAAACTCTCAAATGTAATTCCTAGCTTGCGGCTATGTAGTCAGAAAGGAAAAAAAAAAAAGAACGAAAGAAAGAAAAAAAAGCTGTTGTGAAGCTAACTTTTTCATATCAAAATTTAATGTTATTCTCGTGGTTTTTCTCTGTTTGTTTGGGGGTTTTGCTTTTGTTATTGTTGCCATTGTTGATTGATTCTTTCTCCCAAACAGTAGGTAGAGAAAAAGAACTAGAAACCAAGCTATCCTTTGTTAATCCATTTCAAGAACCCTCTATGGGAGGTGATAAAGCAATGGTGTTTATGGTTATGAAGCCATGATAGTAACTGTATCAATTGTAGACTCGGGAATTATTTAGTAGGTTCTACATAGGAAAAGTACTAAATATTTGTTTCAGATTTTTTTTTTTTTTGCAACAAAAACCAAAAACCATTCCAAACTAAAATAAATAGACAAAAATCCTCTGGCAGATAAGATGTGATCATATTAAAACATTCTTACTTTTAGAAAAGAAATTGTATCTGTTTAAGAACTGTTGAGATAATGCATCATGTGTCTCAACAGATGTAGGAAAAGGTTCACATTATTTAGAGACTCTCAAAGCAGAAATTGCAAAATAATTCTTTTCTTCATCTCCTTCGGACTCGTGGTTCTTACCGGGCTTAAGAAGAATTGAACTTGAGTAATATTCTAGAAGAGATGTTTCCCAGGAGCTGGTTCCCAGGTCTTCAAAGGTCCCGTTGCTGACGACTCACTGAGGAAGTGGTAGAGATTAGGATGTACTGGGGGGAGGGAATCAGAGCTGCACAGAGATAAAGGAAATCAACCAACCATTACCTTTTGTGCCAAACAGACAATGGCGTAACTACTGTGGTTCAAAACAGTCCCTTAAATTCCACACATTTATGCTGTTCCCGTTGGTAAGACCACCAGGAGACCTGTGAACCACTTTGGAACACACACTGAATCCATGGTGCATTTCGGTTAATACTCCTTTCTGCTCAGCTAGAACAATGAAGAACACCAAGCAGTTTAATCTCCGGCAATAATTCCCTTTCTTAGGTTGAGAGGTTTTCCCCTGAATTAGGTTTTAAGATTGGATTTTCAAAATTAGTTAGCTATCCTATGTATTATAAAGCAGAGAGCCCACGTTGTATAAGCACACGTAGGTGTGTTTATAATGAAGTCTGTGTGCTGGTTGAGACTGTGCTGTTTGTTATTGGCAATTTTTACTTTATCTGAACTAAAATCAGTCTTTTATTAGCAAACAATCATAACTTAACTAAACAATTGCTAACACTCTCAATTTGTTTATAGTATTAGGAATGTAAATGGATCCTTGATATTGAGAGCTAAATTTGGTCAAAAATCTTTTAAAAGGCTACATTGCATATTATTACCTTATTTAAGTAAATAGTGAAAATGTCAGCTGTTTAAATACAGTACTATCAAATGCTTATTACAACAAAACATTTATGTCTAAATTGTATATGTGCATAATTTTTTTAAACCTTTAAGAGCTGGATCCACCTATTTGTCCATGCAGAGAAGGATAAATTTGAGGATGGGTATTATTTTCTCTTTTTTGTCATTGACACAATGGCCTACTAAAGTTGACTACTGAAGACAGTGACAGCACCTTAATGCTGGGTAAAAACGAAAAATTACCTTAAGAGTAGTGCATTATAAATATGAATCAATTAGATTAAAATTAGTTAGAATACAAATTAAGAATATTATTTTTTTATCAAATAGTAATAAAGGATAGCATTTGAGAAGTAATTTTCAATTCATATAAATACTGGAAAATTAAATTTTACCTTTTGACAGTTGTTACTTTTCTGTCCTAAAGCTAACTGTGATGGCTATACAATTCTGTAATTACTAAGAACCACTGTGTACTTCAAATGGGAAAATTACATAATATTAGTATCTAAATAAAGTTGCTTTTTTTGTAAGTACAATTCCCTTATATGGCTAGATGGTCCAATATAATATTGTAGAGTATTTTTTAAAAATTAGCTTCAGAACATCCTTTTTTCCTTCATAATAATACAATAGGAAAAGTTATGTCATATATTATTATGTCATAATAATACAATAGGAAAAGTTATGTCATATATTGAAGTATCTATTTAAAATATAGCTATTTTTAAAATGTGCAATGATTTATGGGACTCCCGAGCGTGTGAATGAGTGGGTCTCTGATCGTCTGATTATTCTGGGCTTTATTCCTTTTGTTGGTTTGTCTTGTTAAAAATTGATATGCTGCTCTTTGTTTTATGATATTATATTTTATTTTGCTATTTTTTAAAAAAAGATTTACATTTACCAACTTGTCTATAAAATAGTCATGCTTCTATTAATCTAAAAGGAGCATCATTTCCGATTCTAAAACTATTTATATTAAATGTGAGAAACAATAATGTAGGGATCTTATTGAGTTCAAGTGATTACTCAAGAGAATGATAAAAAATCATATCCATAAAAATTTTGATATTAGAAGCTGTTAGTACTTGCTGTATTGAATGATATATATATATATATATAAATATATATATATATATATATATATATATATATATATATATTTTTTTTTTTTTTTGGTTTTTCGAGACAGGGTTTCTCTGTGGTTTTGGAGCCTGTCCTGGAACTAGCTCTTGTAGACCAGGCTGGTCTCGAACTCACAAAGATCCGCCTGCCTCTCCCTCCCAAGTGCTGGGATTAAATTGAATGATATTTATTTGTACAACAATCTGTTTAGATGTTATGGTTCAAATTGACTTCTATTCTTTATCACTTTGCCTGCATGAATTATTGATTCACCTTTCTTACTAAAGTCTTGTAAAATAAGGAAAAGAACCCCAAAATGTTAGGCTCATAGATCAGACACAAAATTTAATCATATTTTATTGGGCAGTCAAAAGCATTTAAGAAATTTCTTAAGCTAAAACCCAGCACAATCAAATATTTAAGCAATATCTACTTTAATAAGCTAAGACAAAACTTTCAAAAATCAAATAGGCAGAGTCTGGTGGGCCTCTGGCATTGAGGTGCATGGACCAAATGTTTGTGGAAAATGATTTCTGAAACAAGTTTTAAGAACGTTCACAGAGACCAGGAGAATACTTGGTCAGTCTGAGACACAGTATTTACTCCGCACTTTAAAGTCTTGACCTAGTGAGGACAGCAGGGTTCTTCCCTGTGCCTTCTCAAATGTCTTGTTTTCTTAACCTAGATTTCCTGTTCCCTAGTATAAAAGATGAGGAAGAAAGGGCTTTGAATCATGTGACCATAATGTGAGAAAGAAGTGGAGATGACTGGGTTGTAATGAGATATGAGAGCTATACTAATGAAATTAATACAGAAATATTAAGGCTAAGCATGGTGGTGCATATCTTTAACCCAAGCTCTGGAGAGGTAGAGGCAATTGGTTTTCTGTGAGTTTGAGGCCAGCCTGGTCTACATAGTGGATTCTAGCACAGCCAGAGTTACATAGTGAGACCTTGCCTCAAAATAAAATAAAATACAAAGATTATTAAAAGCAAAACAACAGCAACAACAAAAAGAATGGGTGTTGGAGGCTCTAGAGACCAGGCACTGTTCTAAGCATGCATGTTTTAGAAAAGTGACAAAGGTACATAAAATTAAGAGAGACTTTTCCTGTGTTATTTAGATGATATAAAAGCATAAACATGCAGCTGGTTTTGACTCACAAAGATGCCAATTATATAGAGATCAACAGGCTATAAATTCATGTACATGCAGAAAATTTTAAAGCTACAAATTACTACTAATAGACAATAGATAAAAATGTTTACAGGACAATTGCCATATTTTCCCCATTTGTAATTTGCATTACTTATTCTGTTGACCTGCCTATTTTTCCTTTAAATAATTTTTGGACAGATATATGAAAATTGTACACTGTGAGTCTTTGAAGGCAAGAATCCCTTACTTTCTGGTTTTTTTTTTTTGCATAGTATAGAATCTCATGTGGTTATAAATGGTTATACTTAGGAAGTGATCAAAATATTATATCAACAACCTCATGATTTATTGTCATACAAATGTAACTTTTCTTAGGTTCATATTGCTTTAAAAAGGGAAAACAAAGAGAAAGAAACTCAAAAGAAATACAGTTACTGTAAGAAACAAATCAGTTAAGAAAATAGTGAGTGCCAAAATTATTAAGTTTTAGTTGCTAAACTAGGAAAAATTTGACGCTGTTAAATAATGTTTAACTTCCTTCTTTCTCTTTTCATTTCCATTGATTTTTTTTTAAAAGAGGGTCTAATTTTATAGCCTTAGTGGCCAGGTATTTACTGATGAAGGAAGGTCATTGGTTGATTAAATAAAGAAGCTGCTTGCCCTGATAGGTTAGAACGTAGGTGGGAGGAGTGAACGGAGCAGAACGCTGGGAGGAAGAGGAAGTGAGCTCAGAGACTCGACAGCTCTCCTCTCAGGAGCAGACGCCTCAGAGAGACACGATGCTCCACTCTTGCAGGCAGAGGTGAGAGCTCTGCTCTCTGAGGCACACGCGATGAAGCTCCGACCCAGGATGGACATATGCTAGAATCTCCCTGGTAAGCCACCTTGTGGGCTACAGCAGATTATTAGAGATGGGCTAGTCCAGGTGCGAGAGTTAGCCTAGAAGAGGCTAGATAGAAATGGCCAAGCAATGATTAAATGAATACAGTGTCCTTGTAATTATTTCGGGGCATAAGCTAGACAGGCAGCCGGGGTGCTGGGGATGCAGCCCTGCCACTCCTATTACTACAATTTACTTTGTAGCCTAAGTTGACCACAAACTTACAAAATCCCCTTGCTTTATCTTCCTGAGTGCTGGGATTTCAGGTATAAATATGAATATTGCATTGTACGTGGTTTAAATATTGTATCTTTATACAAGTTGATCTTATGAGAAACTGACTTAATCAAACTAGTGGAGATCCATATCAACAGAGAAAGTACCTTCAAGCTAGAATGCTGTGTTAATATTGGTGTTCAGTGGGACAGGAGTAACACACACCTTCAATCCAGCTCATGGGAGGCAGAGACAGGCAGATCTCTGTGAGTTCGAGACCAGCCTGGTCTACAGAGCAGTTCCAGGACAGGCACCAAAGCTAATGGGAAACTCTTGTCTCAAACAAAACAAAACAAAAATATTGGTTGTCAAGAATAACTAAAAGGCTAATAATGTGTCTTTCCATAGTCTCAGATGTCAACATATCTGTGAAAGTCAATTTTGCATGTATTTTTTAAGTCCAGTAGTTGAGGCCAATAATTCTTTAATTCAAGTTTGCTGTGACATTCCTGAGAAGATTGTGGTTTACTTGAATTTTTTACATATGTAGGTCTGATAAAATGATAAAATGTTATACTATTGGGGGAAGTGGGGAATGTATCCCACCATTTTATCATAGCAAAATATGTGTCATTTATTTAGCATATATATATATATCTTAAGTACATGCATATATGTTATACATATATATTCCTAGATATGTAATACAACCTACTCAGTCTGCATAACGTTTCTTGTATGTGTTTTCAGGGATGACCATTTTGGTATTGGATAGCCCGTTGATGTGCTGTTTCCTGGGGAAGACTATTTCTCCCCACTCTCTGCATGCCTTTGTAACTTGCAATTCTTTATGTCTCTGGTGAGGCCTCCTGAGCTTTCCCATGTGCACTTTACCTTGCTATTGCTATTATCTTTGATCTGATCACATTTGGGCAGTCAGGTTGCAGAGGTTTGATGGATGTAGCTTCTGACATTCCTGGGAGAAACCATCTCACAGGAAACCCCTTGGTTTTCTGGCTCTGCTCCCTCTTCCCTGACCATCCCCTAGCCTTTGGAATGGGCATTGTATTGTAGATGTATCATTATGACTGGGCTTCACAACACTAGGTTTTGATGTTTTTCTGTAATGGTCTATTTCTAGTACTATTTCCTTGGTGAAGGATAAAGACTATACTTATATGTGGATATAAGGGCAAATTCTTAGTATGCCAACACATATCAGCCTTTGAACATAAACTTCAGAATATTGATTGGACAAAGGATCCATATTCTACAACAACATTCCCTAAATTCTTTTTGATGAGTGTTAACATGACCAGCCAAATGCTTACAAAAAAGTATTTTTAATTTCAATACACATGTACCTACCTGAAATCATGTATTAAACCCTTTATTTCTGCCAGTTTCAAATACACAGCAATAGTCTACAAGCATTTTTGTATTAAATTTATACACAAATACACACAAACATATGAACTCATATATGTACTATATATACATTTACATGCATATATATGCACACACAGTACATACATATGCACACATACATTCACGATACATCCCCAAAATTTAAAGCAAATCAGACAAACAAAATAAGATTTTATTTGTTCCTTCCATAGATATATTAAATGCATCATTGTAGAAAGCAACTTTATTGCTCTATGTGCTAGTTTTACAAAATTGACTTGTCATAATTTATAAAATTAAAAATTTAGCTCCTTGATTAGTAAGGAAGTATTTCTACATAAAATAGCAATTTTCAAGTCTATGGCATTTTATGTATTTCATTGAGAAATACATTTGTTTACAATTTCCCTACCCTATTAAATGTCATATACTCTACATTTATTGCTATAATCATCACTAACATTATTCTAATTTACAAATGGTAACAAGATAAAATAATAACATCCCTAGTTGTTAAAGGTTAAATATTTTATTCCTCACTTGTTCATCTACACAATTTCTTTATAAAAGCAATGTAACAATCACCCCTATTAAACATTTATTTCCTGTAAGTTATCTTCAATTGTTGCCATGCTCACTCATGACAACTTCTAATTAATTTTAAATGCCACTTTATAGCTATTGTCCAGAAAGTATGGATGAATACATGACATGCTTTCATTGTATTAAGAGTGGTCTATGTAAACTCTTAAATTAAATTTACACTGCAGTCAAAACTCATTTGATGTTTGCATTTTCTATTTTGTAGACAAGATAGTCTCAAAACGCAGAGGAGGCTAAAGATGTGTTGGATAACTCTATAAGTGCAGTCTCAAGGCTCTTGTCATCTTAGCTATCTAAATTACTTCAACGAGACTCAAGAGAATTTAAAGGGGAGAAATTACATGACAAACAATTATAGTCTAACACTCTATTTATAACAATGCCCTTTCAGATTATTGTTCCTGTAGACTGACACATCACTGTAATCCCATGGATGAATCAGGGGACTTGGAGTGAGATCATGCACAGCTTGTAGGCAAAGAAAAAAAAATATGAACGAAGAGCTGACATTCAGGAAATATAGAGGGACTGAAGTATAAATTCAGCTGGGATGAGCTTAATATATCAATGTCAATAACAACGGTGAACACATCACAAGAATACATGCATATTAATTGAAAATAATTCAGATTAAATCACTGCTGTTTGACATTTTGAGATAGGCACTTTATCTTTTCAAGAAAAAGAACACTATAAAATCTTTAATCTGAAAACACATCTTAATTGCATGTTAGCACCTCCTAATTGCTTCCATATTATATTAAACATTTCGCTAATTACTAGCCTGATCATGGTGTAAATAGCTTGAGGCAAGAGCTCACATTTAGCGGAAGAGTAGCAGACACAGGAGGGCCAGAAGCAAGTTCAGCACTCAGTGGATTCATGTACTTGTGTCTTCTTCAGGGGCCACCAACCTTTAATTCAGATCACTGGTGACTAGAGAGACAAAGAGGCTGTGCAAAGTTGAGATGCATTTCATGAAGCTGCCAACTTTTATCTTAATATCACTAATAACTAAGACATGGCACATGAATTTGACTTTAAGATAAAAATGGTTCACCATAGCATAACATTACATGTGATATTTATTTATTTTCATGACTATTATTATTGTGATGCTGATAGTTGAATTCATGGCCTTGCTTTAGCGTGGAAATTATCTACAATGAGCTATATTCCCAGTCCTGGATGGGAGTTTTCCTTGATCTGGAGATTTCTTTAGGATAAAGTATAGGTAAATAACTCTTTTTTATGAGGGATTTTGACCTTAACATGTATGAAAAGTTTTGTATCCATCAGTGGTCTACCTATTTATCTTTTCATTGTTAATTTATATCAATGCAAGAATTTAATATTGCCTGGAGGTATTGAATAATATAGAATGCCTAAAATATCTGTGGCCATAGGATTAAAGCTTCCTTGATAACAAATAATTAACCAGAATAGGGACTTAAATTTATCAGCAAAATATATGCAAAAATTAATATGGCTCAGTGGTAATAAAGAGGTGGCCTTTAATTTTTATCACATTTTATTGAATTCCTTAGTGTTTTGTGTGGTGGGGTTTTGCATGTACCATGGTACATATATGGAGGTCAAAGGACAGAATTTTCATAGTTTGTTCTCTCTTTTCCCTATGTGAGCACAAGCAAGGATCTGTCACCCTTGGTAGCAAGCACCCTTACTTGTTGATCTATCTTGCCAGCCTTAAAGTGGTGTTTTGCCTTAGGATAGTTAACAAAGACTTGCTGTGGGACAATGGCCTATACCCTATCACTTGTATTTATATAAAACACTGATTGGCTAGCAGCCAGGCAGGAAGTGTAGCCAGGGTGACCACGCAGGAAGTAGAGGCAGGGAGATGAGAATAGGAGAATTCTGGGAAGAGAAAAAAGCTCAGTCTGTAGTTGTGACCCAACTGCAGAGGAAGTAAGAGGAGAATGCCTCACTGATAAAGGTGCCAAGCCACATGGGTAACAGACAAGAATTATGGGCTAATATAAGTTATAAGAGTTACTAAGAAGCCTGAGCTAATAGGCCAACTAGTTTATGATTAATGTAGACTTCTGTATGTTTTCTTTGGGACTGAATGCCTGCGGGACCAGGCGGGACAGAAACTTTTGTCAGCAAAGGCTTTCTTCATTTATGCTTTCTTTTCTTTGTTCTCTTCTTTTTCTTCAAAATAGTGCTAAGCGTTTTTTCAAGATTTTAGGAAATTACGGTAAAGTTTCCACAACATTTTTTTTTCAGGGAGAAATTTAACAAAATATAATAAAATGTTGAAAATGTTTTAAGCTCTTCAAAATACTCCCTTTTGGACAGATAAAATATGTAGGACAAAGAATCTGGGCTTAGGGGAGAAAAGGAGAAAGAAAAAGAGGCACCAAGAAGATGGCAGGGACTGACCAATCAGCCAGACATGGAGGAAACATGAAAGTATGACATACAGAATGAAGGAAAGATAAAAGCCACCCACCCAAATGTAGATAAGTAGAAAAGGTTAAATTAAGTTAAAAGAGCTAGTGGGACACACCTGTGATAAGGCTGAGCATTCATAGTTAAAGTCTCCATGTCTTTATTTGGGAACTGATTGGTGGCCCAAAGAAAATTCCAACTACATGCACTTATCTACGGTTATAATGATAAGTCACTAGGAGTTCATTTGTTTGTTTAATACTATGTCACATTAGCAGAATAATAATGATACATTTTCTCCAGGAGACTATGACCTGTCTAGCTCTATGTTCTTGGCCAAATAAGGGTGTAAAGTGTTGTTTGCATATTGTGGAGTAGGATTTAAACTTAGTAAGAAAATGCTTGTTTATTCCCGTGGCAATTGTGTTAATCTTTCACCGTTCCACCAGTGGACTTGTCTTGCAAAGTCAGTCATTTCCGCAGCTCTCAGATTTCACTGCTGGGTAAACTGATGATACCCTTTTCCTATGGTGACATGCATGGCACTTCCCATCACTTTGAAAGATAGACAATAAGGATAAAGCTTCTAGGTTAATAGCAACTGGATTCCTCCACATTCTATGACCAAAATATGTGGTTTCTTAAGCAGTAAGATTTTTACTATTCAAGTCAGGTGGTGGTGGTGAACAACTTTAATCCCTGCAGCTGGGAAGCAGAGGCAGGTGGATCTTTGTGGGGTTGTGGCCAACCTGGTCTACAGAACTAGTTCTGGGACACTTAGGGCTGTTACACAGAGAAACTCAGTTTCAAAAAATAAAAAAAAAAGATTAAAAAGGTTTTACTATTTAACTATTTAATGCTGGAAAGTAACAAAGATCATTGGCAATAATATGTATATTTGGGCATCCTTGAGCAACAACTCAAATATGTTATAGGCACAGGGATCGCTAAGATTAATATTGTTAAGATTGTCATCCTACCCAAAGCAATCTAAAGATTCAACACAGCCCTCATCAAAATTCTATAGAAAGTAAAAATAATGTCAATATATATGGAAACACAAATGATCAGAGGATGGTGAAAATAATTCTGGTATATGAGAAAAATCTGCTAGAAGCATTACTATCTCACATTTCAAAGTATCCTACAGAGTTATAATTATAAGAACAGCATGATTCTAGCATAAAAGGACATAGTAATTAATGGATCAATGGAAAGAATTGAGGAACCAGATACAAACCCACTCTCCTTCAGCCTCCTGATTTTTGACAAAGAGGCCCACAAAAAAAAATTGGATTGAAAAGGCAACAACTTCAACAAGTAGTGATGTTCAACTTAAATGCCTACATACAGAATAATGAAACTAGACTTTTGTATTTCACCTTGCCCACAACTTAACCTTAAATGAATTATGGACCTTAGCACATACACGATACCCTGACTCTCTTGGGTTAGAAAGTTGTGAACTCTCCTGTTGGCACAGAGAATGACTTTCTGTATAAGACACCTATAGGTCAAGCTTTGAGACCAAAAGCTGACAGATGGGCAATTACATTTATACTTTAAGGCAAGTTTTGTTGGAGGCCAGCTCTGCTTTAGACTTTCATGGAGGTGTGCTGATGTATGAAGAAGGAACTTAGTTTCTTGTCTAAAATCAAAACATGCTTGGCAAGGTCAGGTATGGCCAAGGGCCTGACCCTTGGGAAAACTGGTTCAGGATCCTGGGAACTCATAATTCCTTCCCAAAATGCAGTGGTTATCAGTGCCAAGGCTACTGAGCAGTCAGGTCTGTGCTACACTTGAGACATCCTGTGTTCCCTTAGTGCAATATTGCCTGATTAGGTTCCTGTTTCCTCATCTCATCCTATGATAGCTTTGATTCTTGACTCTGTCCCATTTTCACCCCTTTAAACTGTATATAAAATGCCATTCTTAATAAATCTGATTGGCAGAAGCCATCGACTTACAAGATCTCTTCCTCCCAGCTTTCCTGTCTTCTTTGTTTTACTCATCCCCAGTCCTCCACCTGTTACTGCTGGTCTAGGTCAAAGTTTATTTTCCTTTGGATTCCCATTCCATTGTGTCAACTGCTGATACCTACTTGGGTACCCAGTGACCACACCCGTTTGGAAAGCACACTGGTATCTTGTACAGCCATCATCAGAGAAGCTTCCTCTTGCAGGAGATGGGAACAAGTACAGAGAGCCACAACTGAACAATGTAGAGAGAGAGAGACCTTGAAATACCTTGTCCTAAATGTGATGATGTCTCCATCAAACTTCTCCATTTAGTGCTCAGGGAACTTTGAAGAAGAGAAAGCAGAACTGTAATATCCATTGGTGATGGATGTCAACACGGAACAAGGCCTTCTAGATATGCCAGGACTGACCCACATACGAACTCACAGAGACTGTGACAGCACATACAGGGCCTGCACAGGTCCAAGCCAGATGAAGTCCCTGCACTGAGGGGAATTAGACATCCATAATTCATTTTTTTTGAAATGTGGGTGTAGTTTTCCAGGCTACTTCCTGGTGATTGGGGGCACTGATAATCTTATGGGAACCTAAAAGAATATCAATAAGCTATGCTTAATGTTGTTATTTTGTGTCTAGAATTACTTCCCAAGATCTCTCAGGTTTTCTGTGGATGAGTTTGTCCACATGTTGGGCACCATTGTTTGACAAATGTTTCTGTCCCACCCTTTTCTTCAGTCATTCAGTCCCATAGAAACACACAGAGGTCTACATTAATTATAAACTGATTGGTCTATTAGCTTAGGCTTCTTATTAACTCTTATAACTTATATTAGCCCATAATTATTGTCTGTGTTAGCCACGTGGCTTGGTAGATTTTTCCATGAGGCAATCATATCTTGCTTCCTCTATGTCTGGATGATGACTGCAGAGCGACTCTTTCCTCTTCCGAGAATTCTCCTGTTCCCACCTCTACTTCCTGCCTGGTCTCCCTGCCCATACTTTTTGCTTAGCTACTGTCCAATCAGAGTTTTATTAGACAAGTACAAGAAACAAATCTTTGCAGGGTAAAACCATTGTCTCTCAACGTGTGTGCATGTTTGTGTGTGTGTGTTTCTTTGAGTGTGTGTGAATGTTTGTGTGTGTTTCGCTGAGTGTGTGAGAGTTCTTCTTGTGCTCTTTCTTAGTTTTATTTTCTCTGTTTGCTTTGTTCTATTACGGTATGTTTGTTTATTTTTATTTGCCTTTTTTCCTGAGGAGACAAGGAAAGAAGGAATGGGGTTGGATGGACAAGGAGAATGGAAGGATCTGTGAGGGCACAGAGAGGGGAAAATCTTTGTCAGAATATACTGTATTACTAAAAATAGATTTTCAATATGAAAATTAAGAAAAAGTGAGATGTAAATGACAAAAAAGAGGTGACTTTTTAAAAAAAATAAGGCCATCAAAAGATTAGTGTGCTTTATATTAGGAAGAGGCAGTTAGTCTGCAGTCTGGGGAGGGCTGGAGAGCATCACACGTGTGTTCTTTCTTTATAACATGGTAACCCGGAGAGATCTGCAATCACTTATAAGAACAAGCACTTCACTGCACATCCCAGAATGAGAAGTTTTGTTTGAATTCATCTAGATAATTATAATAAAATAATGTATTTAAAAAGTTTATTTTCTTTAAAATTCATATTACTTGTTTTCCTAAAAAATACTTACTCATTGACTTCTGTGGTAATTAAAAATGGCATAACACATTATTTACTGCTTAAATCCTGCAGATTTCCAAAGAGGATATAAGAAAATATATATACAATAACAAGACAATGAATTTGAAGAAACAATGGAAATTCAAATAGCACAGACAAATGTAAAAGTAGTTATACTTCATGGAAACTAATATTGAAGCTATTTGGACAACTAGAAGTTGAGTTTCTTGACTCCTGAGTCAAAAAGGATGTTGATGGGTTATGAAGCACTCATTTGGTCAAAAGAGAGTGTGCCTTTTTATTTAGATGTAGAAAACAAAACCTAAACACAGGTTTTTGAAACTGTTTTAATGATTTTACTTATTTTGTTATTTTGGCATAAATTTCACATAGGGATTAATTACATGAATCATAATTAAAAGATAACAAATTACATATAGCATGCTGCCCCTTTTCTTCTAGTCTTTGTTTTTATTTTAATACTTAATGTAGAAATCTTTCATATTTCTAACAGAGATCCTAGATGCAAGTTGTATCATAATTTTAAAATCAAATTATTATATGCGATCCTATAAAGGTAATTTTGTGGAAAGCCATGATAATAAGATATGGATTTTTTAGCCTTCTGATGTTGTACTATAATGACTAGGGTGTAGATAGCAAATAATTATATCTCATAAAAATGGATACAAAGACAGAAGTGAAATACATTTAGACTTTTTTTCTGTGAACAAAAGACTTTTTCCTGAGCATATTATAAAACTTTTGTTAGATATTTAAAAGTATGATAAAACTTACTCATTACAGGCTTGAATATTTGCACTTTCTTCTGAGTTAACACATTCATATCAATTACTATAAAGTGGGTAAAGTAGCTTTTATAACCTTTGTATAATACCAAAACTTTAATATGATTTTAAATGCTTAAAGGAAACCAACATCTTGAAATAGACTAAATCAGTTTATTTATTTTTTTTTAAGTTTGGGCTTTTACATTCATTGCCCAGGACTTTTTTTTTTTTATGTGTTTTTGATTGGGTGAGAAATCTTGGACATGGAGGAATCAGGTAGTTTGATGTAATTGGTCCCCATAATCTGGCAGGGAGTGGCACCATTAGGAGGTGTGAGACTTGGTTGGAGAAAGTCTGTTTCTGTGGGGGCAGGCTTTGAGGTTTCCTATGCTCAGGACTGCCCAGTGTCTCAGTAGACTTCCTGTTGCTTGCAAGATGTGGGACTCTCAGCTATTACTCCAGCACCACATCTGCCTCAACACCACCACCCTGGGGTCCTAATGGCATAATGATAATAGGCTGAACCTCTGAAACTGAAAGTGAGCCACCCCAATTAAATGTTTTCTTTATGACTTGTGTTGGTCATGGTGTCTCTTCACAGCAATAGAAACCTTAACTAAGGTAAGGAATGAAATAAAGTGAGGAATTTGTTGTGGTTTTTGTTGGTGTTATTTTTTCAAGGCAGGATTTCTCTGTAGCTTCCGTCTTGAGTTTTTGATGTTTTCTGAGAGAGGACATTCAAAGGATGTGGTATGCTGGAACAGTGTGTGGGCAGCAACCTCTTCTCACCAGGAATTCTCTGAATTAGCTTGCTAGTCATGCTGACTAGCCTTCCCAAACTTCATTTTCCCTGTCTGAAAGTGAATAAATACTGACATTAACATATGGCGTTCATAGATCTGAGGAGAACTAAGTAGGTTGATCAGTCTTTAGTCCCTGAAGCATGATCAGGGCTGGAGGATATCTTCCCAAGTGATTCTCTCAACTGCTTGATGGGTTTCGTCCTCAACACAAGGGGTTGCTAGAATACCCTTGGAGTCCCGCTCTGTTTTCTCCAAGGACAGAGAAAGCATGAAACCGAGGAAAGCCCCAGCAGCCATTGTTCTGCCTGTGACAGACTTTGGAATAGGTGTGCTAACTTTGCCTTCTTCTGACCTTTAGATGAGAATCTCAATTGTCCATACATATGAAGGCCAGAGGAATCAGTCTCCCTTCATGGAGGGAGCAGGGTCAAAAATGTTTTGGAAATAATTTTAAACCACAGCAATATACCCACACACTCTCTAATCACAATTGCAATTATTTTGAAGAAAATTCCAGACCAGCACACCAATCTCTGTGTGCTCAAATATGAACCTCTATAAGATAACAGTTTAATAAAAATAAAATCACAGCATAATTCTTGTGTCAAAACAAATCAAAGAGAAAAACCTTTTCATTATAACCAAATAGCCAATGGTCAAGTTTTTTAATCATTATTTATTTTACAGTTGGTTTAGTTTAAATTAGAATGCAAATAAGGGGCACCTCTTGCACCAAACACTTTAAAAGTATTTAAGAACTTACTTTGAACATCCAATTCAAAATATACTTACAACCAAACATAGCTATGACATGGATCACTTCATAAGTGGCCTTTCGATGATACTTACTATTCCTTTCACAAGGACAGCTACTAAGTAATGTCACAGATTTTCCTACCTTTGGATCTGAAATTTGCATGACTGCTTTGGCTGCATTCCCAATAAGTCACATGCGCCTATTCTAGTAGCATGCAGAAACACAATAGGGAGATGCTGACCATTAACTGTCCAGAATCTGTTTGGCCCAAAGATCGTTTGTACATCTGGTACACAGCAATGCAACTCTGACTTTTATTTTTTGTTTTGTTTTGCCTTTAAACACTGAAACTATTCTTGAAGCACCATCAAAAGGATAAACATTATCTAGAGGCTGCAATATAGACAAATAAAATACAGCTTTTTTGCATCAGAAACAACTGGTTTCACTCATTTAAATAGAATTTTGTTTTATATCCACCTTATTATGTTTGAGTACAAAAAATTTGACTGCAGATTCAGAATAAACGACTTGGTTAAATGTAGATAATTGAAATAAGATAAGTACAATTAATTTAACAAATATCTGTTTTATATTTCATTTTACAATTGATATTTGTATTATTTCATTAGTAAGTTTAATTTATATATGTTTCTAATAATAAGGCAGTAATATAGCTTATTAAGTTTTCTCTATAGCTTATTTTTTACTCCTATTTTGACTCAAGTATTTTCAGTTTTTCAAACATAATTTTGTATGTCTATTTGTAATAGTGGGAGTGTTTGTAAGTACAATTATAGCTAGCCTGGCATAAATAATATTCTAAATGTTCAACATTAGGATCAGAAAAGTTAGCAGGCAACTGTACCATAACTACCTATGGAAGCAAATTTATTCAAATGCTGAGTATCTTTACTAAACATAACAGTTTACCCAGAAAGTATCCTAAGTATTTCACATTCATTATAGATAGTTGATTATTCTTCTAACAAGGATTTCCAACATTTTCAGTAAGATATTAAATATATTTCTGATATTGTATTTACAACATATGTTTTGTATTGACACATGAATATATTGTCTCATTATTTATTACAATGTGAGGTTGCAAATATTCTGAAAATCTTTTTCTTTGTCTAGCTTCTTTTTACTGTTACTCAGTGACTTTCAAGATTATCATCACTAGTAAGTTCAAATTCCTGTTAAACTTCATTTCACAAGACACAACCATTATAGTAAGAAATGTTTACAAACATTTTGTTGTCCTCTAGGATTAAATTTTGAGGACGGTCAACTCTGCTATCACAGCCAATTTTTAATGCTTACTATCAATCTTCTCTCTCCTATTTACTTTATTCCTTTTTTTTTGTAAAGAAATTCCAAACTACCAGAAGATAGTTTCCTTAAGAATGTTGTCTCAGGTATGGTCAGAATATTAATTAAGCCCATCAATTCCTGTCGAGTAGTAACAATGTCATGAGCTGAATGGAGGCTCTGACCTGTGAAAGATCTATTCATGGGCCTCAGTCTGCTCAAACACTTCTCTAACAAGTGAGCATAAACCTTTTTCACAGTCGCATTAAATGTTTCAGCTGTGTGTTTCGTGTTTGGTTTCTGCATCCTTAACCATGCTGCCTTTCTTCCTCTGTGGGGGAAGATTTCATTGCATGACATATTTAAATGCTTCTGCCTTTCTGCCTGCTTTACTGTGGTTCCTGTGGGACTTCTCACTGTATTTGCATGTAAGTGGAGGACTTTTATAAAAGAATTGTTTACTCAGATTGAATCTTCTGGGGTCTACAAAGTAATATTTAAACAATTAGCAATAACTTAAAAGCATGGGCTCCAACTAGACGAAAGGTATATGGTTTTCATTTAAATATAGTCATTAATTGGTATAGTTTTCCCAGTTGTGTATGTGTTTTTTAAATTACCTTTGAAGTAAAAAAGTAACCTTAATGTGCTCCTCCTGACTTCATACAACACATTGCTGCACTAAAATTTATCCTAATTCAGGTAGTAAAAGCTAGTACACATTGTCATTGTATGAAAATGATATCTGGGTAAAGTTTGGGTGGTAAAATCCTTTTTTAAAAATTCCGTTGTGGAACTGGCTAAGAGATCCACAGTTATTAAATTTCTGATATTTCAAGTTAAAAGTAATTCTGATCTTCATTAGATTCAATTAACTATTATTTCGTATAATGGAAAGATAAAGGTCTTATCTAGTCTCAAAATTATGCACAAATTGATTAAAATTATTATTGTCTTTGAATAGTTGGAAAAGAGACATGAAAAACATATGTAATGCCTCTTAGTGTCTGTGCAAACATACAGATGCAGATAGGCACTTTTCTTTATGTGAATTCACAGTCTTGGAGACAAGAGCAAAGACGTTTTCATTCTTTTTCAAGAAATTTATAATTTCATAGATTGGTAATTTGGTAATATTATTCAAAGGGAAGACAAAAGATAGTACCTAAAATCTAAAATCTGTCACTAAATGTTTTACTATGATGACTCCATTCTCTAGAATTTTAAATAAAGCCATATTTTATTTTTAGTATGTTTTGTTTGTTTTCTTTTAAAATATGGCCAATCTGTTAAAGTACATTCCGAAATGAAATGGATCTGGGAAGATACAAGGAAGCATAAAGAAATATGCAAAATATTGAAAAATGTAGTTCAAAGCTGTAGTTCTTCAAAAGTTGTCCAAACTCATCCAATTTTAGTCAAAAATATATGCAGTAATTTTGGCTACAAAGTGCACACTGCTAAAACAAAATCATTGTGTTATTAGAGTTGAATATAAAGATTTGTTCTACTAAAAGATACAACTTCACTGACATGTAATTGCCTAAGGAAGAATGAATCTATAGCCATTACTGGAGGAAGAAACAAAACTAAAGATGAACTCAATAAACAGAGGTACTGGGTTGTCTACATAATCTTTTATGCACATAAAAAAGAACATTATTTAAAATGTGTTTTTCTGCTTTGGTAAGAGTAATTTTGCATCCTTATAAACTTCAGGACATTTTGGTTGAAAAGTGGTTCTATTAATAAAGACAATATGATACATTTACACAATGGAGTATTACTCCGCTGTTAAAAATAACATCATAAAATTTGCCGGCAAATGGATGGAACTATAAAAAAAAAATACTGATTGAGGTACCCAGACTCAGAAAACAAATATGGTAGATGTTCAGTTAAAAGTGGAATTAGCTATAAAGTAAAGGGTAATCATGCTACAATCCACAAACCCAGAGAGACTCAGTAATAAAGAAGGGTCAAGGTGAGACCCAAGGATTTCTCTGGGAAAGAAAAATAGAATAGATTTCATGGGTGAACTTGGGACAGGTAAAGAGGAGAACAGAAAATATCAGATGAGGGGGATGGAGGGAGAGAGTACTGAGAGAGATGACTACAATCAGGGGTATTTTGGGGGCAAAGTAAAAACCCAGGAACTCCCAGAAATCTATGAAGGTGACCCTAGTGAAGACTCATAGTAATGGAGGATCCAGAGCCTGAACTGGCCATCTTCTACAACCAGGCAAGGCTTCCTGGGAAGGATTGGGACCCCAGACCTTCAAAACCTTTGACCTACAATTTGTCCTGCTTGCAAGATATGCTGGGGTAAAGGCGGCACAGAACTTGTGAGAGTAACCAGCTAATGACTGGACCAACTTGAGAACCATGAGAGGGAACCCATGCCTGACACTGCCCGAAGGACCAGGAACCAGAGGATGGATAGCCCAGAGACCTTGGATAGACCCAAATATGAATGGGAAAAAATAGACAGTGAAATGGTAATCTGCTATAATTCTAGACCAGAGCTTAGCTCAGTCATCATCAGAGAGGCTTCATCTAACAATTGATGGGTCCAAAGCAGAGACTCACAGTCAAATATTAAGCTGAGCTCAGGAAATCCTGAAGAAGAGGGGGAAGGATTGTAGGAGCTGGAGGGGTCAAAAATATTGCATCAAGATCATCAAGAAAACATCCCACAGAAGCAACTAAGCAGGGCTTATAGTGGCTCAGAGAGACTGACATGACAACCAAGGAATCTGTATGGGTCTGACCTAGGTCCTCAGCATACATGTTGTTGTGTAGCTTGGTGTTTTTACGGGACACCTAGCAGTGGGAGCAGGGACTGTCTTTGACTCTTTTGCGTGTGTTTGGGAATTGCCTAGACTTGTTGTAACTTGATATGCCATGCTTGGTTGATATCTCTGAGAGCCTGTCCTTTTCAGAAGGAAAAGGAGGAGTGAATCTGGGGTTTAGGGGAGAATGGGAGAAGGGCTGGAGGTAGAGGAGGTAGGGGAACTGCAGTCAGGATGTAATTTATTAGAGGAAAATTTTTAAGCAGTTAATACTTTAATCAAAAGTTACTTTATTTCACCACATAGGAGATTCTACAGAAAGAGAATGAAAATATACGCCTTATGGGGTAGCAGTGAAGGGAAGGATATAACCGAGTTGAAAACAATGGCATAGTAAAATAAACAACTCAGGAAGGTAAAATACTAGATTCCCATGCAATTAGCTTTATATACTCTGGGTGTAGAGAGACCCCGCCTTTTGGGGCGGGACAGCCTCGGGCGAATGTTTTTACTAATGAATTGGAACGCGAGACTGGAGC
>NW_004949110.1:1391157-1392735 GCF_000317375.1 Microtus ochrogaster
GTGGATCGCTGAACTCCGGGTGTGTGAGTGTGCTTTTATATTAAAATTGTCTTCTTGTACCCACTGGCCTGGATTAATTAAATTCGCCTTCATTTTGGCCCCCACCGGGTGTGTGAGTGTGCTTTTATATTAAAATTGTCTTCTTGTACCCACTGGCCTGGATTAATTAAATTCGCCTTCATTTGGGTACACTGCAAAATCACTATTTTCTGAATATAGATATAAATTTCACTGACATAAAACTGTCTACCGAACAATTTTATAAATACACCATAAGAAACAAGAAATAGAGTGAACATGTAACCATCATTGAAGGAAGAGAGAAAGCCAAAGGTAGAGGCATGCCTCACTTCATAGAGTGTAATAAAGAGATAGCTGTAAACCAATGCTCATAAAATACTCTGCCATGCCAAATGTTTGTGTTGTGTTCGGAATGTGACTGACAGGTCTCTCCTAGCTTGTGAAGTCTTTGTTCATCCTCACACGCAGGAATTGTCTTCTTTCCACAGGTGGTCCAAATGATTCTGTTCACTCCACCTCTCTAGAACTCATCAACCACATTGACTTTCATGCCTTACCTGAACCAGGCTGATCATGACTCCTCTTTGCTCTTTTTTTAAATGCATAGCCTCATTATTCATTAATTGTTGTTACATACATATATGTATATACATATATATCTAATACAACCTACTTGGTATGTGTAATGTTACTTGTCTATATGCTTTCAGAGTTGAGATTTTTTTATTGGATAACCAATTGGTATGTTCTTTCCTGGGAAAGATTATTTCTCTCACTCTTAACATTTCTTAATTGCCTGTAATTCTCTGTGAAAGCCTCACGGGCTTTCTTCCTCTGTCCGCTGTCCGCTCTGTCCTCTGTCCTTTGTTGTTGTCTGTGTTCACCTTATTGTTTTATAGTCGTGTTGGTGAAACTTTACAGGTGTAACATCTGACATTACTGGAAGAGGACATGGCCTCACAACAAACTCTTTAATTGCCTGGCTCATTTTTAAATATTGATCACTATAAATATCATTCATTTTTTTTACTAAATGTTTTAGAATACCTTATAGTTTTGTACAGTCTTTTGTTAGTTAGATATTAAAGGCATGTCTCAAAATTGAGACAGTATAAAAATGTAGGAAATGATAGCTCGTTTCCTTTTTTCACGTGTGCAAGTGTTACTCTATAGAAACCTTAAAGAGAAACTTTCGGATTATGGGCAGACAATGTAAGCTCTTTTGTTTCCAATAGGGCATGCAAATGACAGCTTAAAATAGCTGTTCTGTTTTATATGCTCAGCAATGAGGGAATGCCCACATCACAGCAAACATTTGATATTATAAAATAAGGGATCTGGGGGAGGCAGGATTTAGGTGGGAACTTGGAGGAGTGGAGGGCAGGCAAACTGCAGTTGGGATGTATTGTATGAGAGAAGCATAAATAAAAATAAAAAATATGTCCCATAACATAAAAAGAGAAACAAGCATTAAAAATCAGATGAGCCGGGCGATGGTGGCTCACGCCTTTAATCCCAGCACTTGGGAGGCAGAGGCAGGCGGATCTCTGTGAGTTC
>NW_004949110.1:1392835-1425575 GCF_000317375.1 Microtus ochrogaster
AAAAAAAAAAAAAAAAATCAGATGATAGGTAAAAATTGTATTTCATTTTGATGTGTATGCCTCTAGTTAATTAGATGTAGTATACTACAAATTCTTCTTCTCATATGCAGCTGTCTGATAACAATCTTTAGTTAACTTTTATAGTAGGATAAGTTCTCTTTATTTGTAGTTCTTTTTATACATGACTGGAAAAATGGATACTTGTTTCTCCTTGTCCATTTGCTCAGCTCAGTGTTATGCTTTGTTCTGATTCTTGTAAGATACTAAATCTTGATTATCATAAAAATGTACTAATTCTATATTATTTCCTTGAGAGTTTCTTGCAACATGCTGGAGTCATATTCTCCTTCCCTCCCCTAGCTATTTCCAGATCTATCTCACCTTCCCTAACCAATAATCTTTGTGTCAAAACAAAAACAAAACACATCAAGACCAATTTGTTGCCCAAATATTCTTGGATGTATTATCTTCCACTTGAGCATGGTCATTTACCAAGGACTACTTTGTTAGAGAAAACTGTCTTTTCCTCTCTAGCACTTAGCAACTGACTCCATGGTTTGGGGTAAAGTTGGATCCCTAATTGCTCTTCCATGCTGGGATTTGGTCTGGACTGGATTTATCAGGTGGTTCTTCTTGGGGAGAGTTTGTATTATGATTTCTAGCAGGTATCTGTCTAGTGGTTCTTGTTGCAAATATGTGAGTTGTTCCAAGCTGGGTTTTGCCATGTGGTTCTTACTATAGGCCTTTCATATGGGTCTAGGTGTGGGTTTGATCAGTTCCTACTGGGGATGTACCATCTTCTTCCTTCTGTAGTTCTGTTGGGTAGTTCTAAATGGATGCCTTCCAGGTAGTCCTTGATGGGGTTCCAATAGGCTGTTTTTTTTTCTGGAGATTCTTGCTGGGGATCTTCCATATTGTTCTTCCAGGTTCTGTCAATTGCTTCTTGCTGGCGGTCCTTTAGATGGTTGTTTCTATGTCTACTGTGTGGTTCTCTCTATGGGTCCCTCCTGTACTTATTCCTGGACTTTGCCCGTGTTACTCTGTCTGGGAAGTTGCCACGTAGTGACTGTCTTAGAACTCCTCTAAATGGAAGCTTCAAAAGCTCAACTGCTCTGCAATATGCAAGTTTTATGGTTTCTTCTCTCGACTTTCTGATGACACAGGTAAGAATGTTAAAATACTATAAGCCAAGATGGTCATCTCTACCTCTGCAGGTGACCCAGCTTAGACTTATAGTATGACAGTCCCAGGATGTTCAGTCCTCTTGCATAAGGGCCAACTTCCCAAAGATTTTTTTCTTCTAATACAACATGAGGATGTTAAGTTACAACTTTGTCCTGAAAGTCACTCCAAATCAAGTCTACTGTATTCTAGTGATCGTATCTCATAGACACAGCATGGGATGGAGAGATATGAAAATACTGATGCTGAGAGGCACAGTTAGCTGAGGTCATCTGTAAAGAAGTTTTTCATCTTTGCTGCTCTCTCAAATGGGGAAAAATACACCAACTTTCTATTAAACGAGATAGGTCTTTTGTCTTTAATATAATATAGGTCTTGTGTATTTCTTTAAAATTTTAAATTTTGAGAACTGCTTTTACCAACATGCCTTATTGCATACCACACAAGTAAATTCCATCCTAGACACAGATGTGGGCAGTGCATGGTATAGATCTTCTCTATTTGACTTTATTTGCAGTTTGCATGTTTGTCTTTCAGTTACACACATTTGTTGCTTAAAGGATTTATGGTATCTCAGTTCAAATATCATTATTAATGCAAGGTATTTGGGGTTACACTTACTGATTGCATATGTGTGTGTGTGTGTGTGTGTGTGTGTGTGTGTGTGTGTGTGTACACCAATTGATAAGAGATTGTTCCATCTTCAGAGAATCTAGGATGAGGGTAGACAGAGGAAGCAACTTTCATATTTCAGATTTTCCTGGCTTATAGCCTCATGTAGTTGTCTAAATATCTTTTTCTTAGACTGTCAAATTTTATCTCAAATCTCTGTCATGGTGAAATGAAACTATTTTTCAGGTTCTAAGAATAGTTTAGCAAACAAAACAGTACAAATGATAAATGTGAACTCTTAGATGATTTCAGCTGGGATTTATTAACAGAAGATGTATTTCTTCTTCTGGGTCATGAAGAACATTTTTTTTTCATTATGTGTATCCTCCAAGGAAGGTTATAGTGAAATAGACAAAATGTCAGAAATAATTAAGAAATATGTGGGGAATCTACCAACCAAAAATTACATCCTTTGGTGATGTCTAGTTTCGTCTTCTTGGTCCCTTGACATATATAAATACCAACATATCACATCTTTCAGATGATTCTGAGTAAGGTCAAAGCTGATGAGCACATGGTATAGTAAAAGCAGAAGACAAGAAAGACTTTCTCTGAGAAACTAGAGGTTGTAAGTTCTAGTCAGTCAATTTACATTACATACTTGATAAAGCCTCTAAAATCCTTTAATTATGTGAATAAAAGGCCTCCTGTATCTGTAGTCATTTTTATAAGTTTCAGACATACCTCTACATTATTATTTTATAATTCTATCATTTTAATTACAAAATTGCCTTTTAAGGGATTTCTATTTTCTCCTTACTTATTAGATTGACAGAGGAGTAAAATCAACACAGGCAAAGTGTAGCCCCCTGAATCAAACCCCTGGTTTCCTATGAGAGCCTGGTATAAATTTTTACCTCAGCTGATTTCTTTATTTCAATGGTACATACTTATAAAAATTTGATCATTAGCTATAAAAATAGATATAAAGCATTTACTTTTATTCAGCCTTTGAACACATAGATAAGAAATCCAACATAGAATTTTTATCTCACATTTTAAATTACTCATTATCAGTGGTAATTAAAAAAAATCCAATACAATCTTTTAAATGTACCATGTTAAAGAACTTAAAAATTTTATTCAAGTAATTAATTGTTCTGAAGATAATTGGAATTCTCATTATTTTTATAATACAAACATAAAAATGAGGTCCAGGGAGGACAAAAAACATCTTATTAAGTTTATTTTATAAGGAAGGGGAAACCCTGAGTTTACATCCTGCTTGTAAGACATCCTCCTTGATAGACTAGGAAGGATTAACACATCTTTCTCTGTTGATGGTCTCTTACTTCCCTTAACTTTTGCTTCTTGATGAACTTAAATAGAACAGAAGCTGCTAGTTCTCGGGCTTCTAAATATATCAGTCATAGTAAGCTCTTCTCTGAACCATCACCAATTTCCATAGATGGAATAAAAATAATCAATGTGACTTTTTTAACTTGCACAAATGTTTCAATATTTATTCAGAAATACGTTTATTTTATATAGTCTATATTTTGATTATTTATATATTGAAAAAATAGTCATAGAATGAGAAGGTAAAGATTATATTCTTATGCCTACAAAATATATTTGGGACGAACTACTAAGAACATTTGTAACTGTCAAATGAATTTTGATGTGACCCAGAGTACTTGAAAGGCTTGGGGTTGTGATTCAGGGGGCTACACTTTGCCCGTGTTGATTTTACTCCATCGGCATCAACAAAAAAAGGCATATCAATTCAGTAAGACTAAGCACCTACCCATGTATGAAGACTGAGCAAGGCAATGCAAAATAAGGAATAGGGTCCCAAAAGTAAGTAAAAGAGTCAGATAGCACTATTCCCACTGTTAGGAGCCCCACAAGAAGACCAAGCTGCACAACTGTAACATATATTCAGGAGGCTTACACCAGTCCCATGCAGGTTCCCTGGTTGTCGGTCAGTTCAACCTCTGTGAGCCCCTATGAGCCCAGGTTAGTTGATTCTGTGAGTTTTCTTGTGGTGTTCTTGATCCCTCTGGCTCCTACAATCCTTCCTCTCCGTCTTCTGCAGAATTACCTGAACTCCATTTAAATGTTTGTCTGTGGGTGGGTCTGTGTTTGTTTCCATAAGTGGCTGGAAGGCACCTTTCTGATGACAATTGGGCTAGGCACCAATTCTTCTGCTCTTAAATTTTTAATTTTAATTAAAATATAATTACAATTTAACCCCTTCATTTCTTCTCTTCAACCACTCTCATGACCCCTCCGCTCTCTCAAATTCATGGCCTGTTTCCCTTTGGCAATTTTTGTCAAAAATATATAAATATAATCTACTGAGTCTGTATAGTGATATTTGTATGTATATGATCTCAGAACTGATCTTTTGCTATTAAATAGCCAATTATAGGGTTTATCCCTGGGAAATAATAATTCTACCTCTCTCAGTAGTCACTGGTTACCCATAGTTCTTATCTGAGAGTGTACGTGTAATCCTTCCTTCCACATTAACATATATTTTGGTACTTTCATTGTTCAGGTCAGGTTTAGGCAGCCATACTGTTGAGTATTATGGGTTTAGCATCCTTGTCATTTCTAGGACACACCATCACACAGCAGAATTTTTTGTCTTCTGAATCTTGCAGTCTGAATGATGTCCTGAGTCTTAGGTATAAGAGTTGTATTGTGGACACATCCTTTGGTCTTGGCATGCAATGATCAGTTGTTTTCTGTATTATGACCAGATGTGGTTTTCTGTAATATTTCTATCTGCTGAAAAAAAAAAGGATTCTTTGATGATGGGTGAGAGCTCTTTTCTGTGGTTATAAGGATGAGTTAGAATACAATTGCTTCTCTGGTTTAGTAAAGCAGCAATAGTAGGTTCTCTACTAAGATTCATGACCTCACTAGTCATGGATAGTTATAACCTTTGATTGGGCAGGTCCATTGAATTCCCCTGCCCAACAACTTGAAAGGATTCTTATTTCTCATACTGGAGGTTGTATTAGACATCTATAGCTCTTGTGGGGTTTGTGAGGCAGACCAATTTGCCTAACTTCAAGTATGTGTGTGTGTGTAATTTTTGGTAAATATGCTTCCTTAAGGCATGTAAAAACAGCAATATTTCTTTTTAATTTTTTTTACTCTTTTTACTTATATGTGTCTGTATGGCATAGATATGTGTCCTTCTCGTGTGCTTGTAGTGCCTGTGTAGGTCAGAGGAGGGTGAAAGGTTCTCTGGAACTGTAGATGCCAGCAGCTCTGACGTATTCAAAATGGCTACTGAGAACCATGCTCATTTCCTCTCAAAGAACAGCAAGTAGCCCTCATCACTGAGCCATCTCTGTAGCCTCACATTTCTAGAATGTTTTAAAAACAGATTTTCATTTTGAGATCACGCATTACATAAAATATTTGGAACATTTTATAATAATGCCCTCTTTAAACGAGACTTTGGAAAACTTAAAAGTGAATAAATTAAAAACAAAACAAAAGACAAGTGTGGTGTCTTTCACTTTCATTCTCTTATATGAGGAGGCAAACAGTTAACCTTGTCTCAATCCTATGTTTCTCTGCAAAACCTTGGCTGAAAGAGAAAGTCAAGGAGCCCTTGAGGCAAGAGCTGAGGTTGACCTCCAACTTTGCATATGCATGTACATAACCTGTATGTACCATCTGGATACACATGCATATATACAGACACAAATAAATGAGCGAATAAAGAAGTAAAATGAAAGAATTAAGCAAACAAATGTATAAGGTTTAAGTTTATATAATTGGCTTAATATCAATTTATATGTTCAGTAAATTATAAAAATACCTTAAAATCTCATATTTAAACAAACAAATTAAGATGCTTCCATAAGTTTCGTATGCAGCACACAATGATGAATTGCAGTGCGAGATAGAACTTGAAGACATTGGGACATTCTTACTTGTTAGAAAGAAAAACAACTGGCTGAAAATTTCTCATAATCTAGGGATTTTCCACAAGCTAGAGAAAAAGCAATTATTCTCAGTTATGACTCCAAAATATATCATTCTAGGGGTAAGACAAAACTACAAAAATATCACATCGGTTGATACAAAACTTTACTTAAGAGAATATAATCTAAGGAAATAAATGGAAACCCATGAAAAAGATTTGTATGCAAGGGTTTTTAACAATAGTTTAAATTAAAATTTATAAAGCCATAGAATTTAATAATAGTGGAGCAATTCACATATAATGCTGATGTAATATCAGGCTGCTGTAAAAAATTGCTACCTTGATAGGATATGCCAACAAGCAACAGATTTCTGAAGGTCAAGAAGAAGAAGAAAGATGAATCTCACTCCCAAATATTCATGAAAGAACAAAATAAAGTGATATAGTTATTGTTATATTTTACACCATCTTAATTTTCTTCAACTTTGCTAAATTTTCTTAATTTTTAACAAGGAATTTGTATTAACCTTGTAAATCATGAAAAATGAATGGATTAAAATACAGAAGATGAAATTTTTACATTTTCTATTGAACACATTGATTTAGAGATTAAATTGTTATTTAAGTGCATTGAAAGTTATTCAGCTGTGATAATTGAGTCTTGTCACAGGGCCCCAAAGCCTCAAGTAAAATTACAATATGAGGTTCTCAACTTTTGAATAAGAAGTAAAAGGGGCATTTAGCTGCTGAATATCCACTGGTAATAAGAAACCTGACTTTTAGTATCAAAATATATCTGAAAACGATAGAACTAAAAGGTTACCTGAGTAGAAGTCAGAGTTTGAAAGCATTAATTTTGTTCTTGTTGCCAAGGCAACCATTTCTTTTCATGATAGGTTCAGACAGTGGTTCAAGGGGAAACTGCCTTTTGGTTTTGTGGACTCTTTTCCCACCTTCGTCAACCTCCAGACTCCTGTCGACAGAGAAGAAGACATTGGAAAAGTAAAATAGTGATTACTGCTCTGTGTATTTTACTGTAATCTTAGCAAATCATAATCCTGCAGAATATTTCCATCTGATACCAAGCTAATACCAGTAAGAATTATTGAATGATATATAATAGAATTTTAAAATGTCCAATATATTTATGTATATATTATATCAGTCTATCCATGCATTTTAAATTAAATTATTACCTTAAGGTCTTTTGTCTCTAATGAACCTTCTGAGAAGGTTAGCTGCTCTGTTCTATATGCCACTTGTCACTGGAGATAATAATTGTCATCTCACCTTAGGCATCAAATTGTTATCTCTTTCTATTTCTCTTTAGCCAAGAACTTGGTATTTTTTTCCTTATGTTCACAAAGGCTCAGAAGGACAAAGATCAAAAGAAAACTTTTCATTAAGATCAGCTTAAAGGTCTTGCAATAATAAAGAAGAAGTTCAACACAGAATATTGGAATGAGCTGGCAATTGTGCATAGGTTCAAAAGTCCAAGGACTTGCACTGGTCTGGTCGCTCATTCCTAGGAGCCAGAGGCAGCAGATGTCACCTACCAAAAGAAAGAGTTCAACTTTGCCAGGAGAAGGTCAGCTGACCTCCAAGATTACTAACACCAGTAGGGCTCCAGGCACCATTGTGCATCATTCTGGTCTAATAATTCCTGTTCCTATAGGGACCATGATTTCCCCTACTGTTCACTTTCTTGTCTGTTGACCTAGAGTGTAGATTTCTACCTCCACCATCTGACCCATTAACTCTTTCAGAATGAGAAACAGATAAGTTTCCCAGAAGCTTTCTCTCCATAGTAGCTCAGCATTCCCAATTCTAGTTTGTAGCTTATCTCTTTTAGATCAGGGCAAAATAGCTTTCAAATTAGATTCTGTTAACTCTACATCAGTTGTTTATGAATCTCACTGGGTTTTAGTCCAATGGTCTAATATCATCCACATATTTTTTTTTGTTGAAGGTCCTTCCTGATACTGCATCCTTGCAGAATGGGTGTGCACCAAGTGAGTAGAATTCCAATAGCCAAGTTGTTTAACAAGAAATATTCATGAAGTAATTTAGGAACCTTATTCTTCTGTGACCTTATCATAAAACTTTCTGAGATTTAGCAATGGATTTCTTAGTCACTCTTATATTTGTATTTAGTTATTTTTCATTTATTGAAAATAGATTTTTTTTATAAAATATATCCTGGTTATGGCTTCACCTCTCCCAATTCCTCCCAGATCCTTTCCTTCGCTCCTCCATATGAATCCATACCCTTTCTGTCTCTCAATAGAAAACAAACAAAATAAGCATTTAAAAGTAATATTAATATAAGATAAAATAATAACAAACAATCCAGAGAGGACAAAACAAACAACAAACAAAAACAAAATAATAAGAAGAAAAAGAAGCAAAGCTAAAGCACAAGAAACACATATAGATGAAGAAACACACATGTTCATACACATATAGATGAAGAAACATATATATTCATATATACAGGGATCCCATAGAAACACAAAATTGGAAATCATAATATGTATGCTGAGGACCTGTACAGAAAAAAATAGGCTGGGTGGTGATGATAAATGCCTTTAATTCCAACAATTGGGAGGTAGATGCAGGAGGATCTCTGGGTTTGAGACTTGCCTGCTCTATAGAGCAAGTTCTAGGATAACCAGGTCTACTACCCAAAGAAACCCTGTTTCAAAAAAACCAACAACAACCAGAAACAAAAGAAAATTCCCTGACAAAACATTATGAGATAAACAACCTCCAAAGATGACCGTGGAGTTCATGCTGTGTTGAACATCTACTGCTCTGAGGAGTGGTTTGTATCCTCAGTAAGACTGTTGAAGAAATTAATTTTTCTTTTGTGAGTGCTTACCAATTGGATATAGCTTCTGGGTTAGGGATGGGTTTGCACCCACTTCCCCTCTCTGCAATGGGACCCCCATCTGAAGCATACACATGAAGGCCCTGTGCTTGCTGCCACAGGATCTGTGAGTTCGTATATACATCCCCAGCTGTATTTAGAAGACTTTGTTTCTTTGGTGTCGCCTTTCCCCTCTGGCTCTTACATCTTTCTGCTTCTTTTTCCGCAGGGTTCCTTGAGCCGTTATGAGAGAGATTTGATGGAGATGTCCTTTTTAGGACTAAGTGTTTCAACACCCAACACCTTTTACTCGCTGCATAGTGTCTGATGTGAGTCTCTCTCTGTGTTTGTTCCCATCTGATCCAGGAGGAAGCTTTTCTGATAATGGCTGAGCAAGTCAGTGATATAAAAGTACAGCAGCATATCTTTAGGAGTCATTTTGTTGTTCTATTTCTTTAGCAGAATTGTAGTATTTGGTTTTCCACTGGGTCCTTGGCCTATCTGGTCTTTGGTCTTGGATACACAAGCACGGTGAAGGATTGAGGAGGAGGGCTTAATCCAACCAGATACTGCTTGATTAGTCCCACAAGCTTTGTGCCATTATTGCACTAACATTATCTTACAGGTAAGTCATCACTGTGGATCCAAGGGTTTGTAGCTGGGTTGGTGTTTACCTTTCTCCTTTCGTGGAATGCAAAGTACTTTCCAGTACCATGCACACTAGTCCATAGGTATGAAGGTTTTAGATAAACACTATCTTGATTTTTCCATGTTCAGTGAATTGTGTAGTGTTGTTTCAGGGATAGGGCCTTCCTGTCAGTTTGTGGAAAGCAACCAATAACCTTGGCAATAAACTTGTTGGGGCCAATTATGTCCTGGCCTTCAGCTGCTCTTCCCTGTCTAGAGCCTTCTAATTGAAGTTACTAGAAGCTGTACCTAGCCTAGAGGATCAGAGGATGGGATTTTCACCTGTTGGCCATTGACTGCAGAGTATTTAAGCCTCCATGGTGCTATTAAAGAAGGGCTTTTGTACCAGCGATCGGAGGTCCGTGTGTCAGTCTGTCTCTGTGTGTGTTTCCTCAAGCTCCAGCCCCTTGCCCGAAGCTCGCGAACTGGGTTCTAGCACATAGAGAGCATACGGGGGTGCAGTGTGCGGCAACAACTTGGTTAGATCTAACCTATTCCCGGTACTGGACGCTTATGGTAGTAAGAAGAGATGTTTAGTTGGTGTCCATCACCCCTGTTATTGGTAATTTCATTTAGATTGCGTTCATACATGGATGTATGTTTTTGAAGCATTTACTGTATCATTTCCATTCAACCCCTCAAATGGTCTTAATTTTAGCTCTCCCTCCTAATATTTCCTCCCTTACCCCTTCTTTCATCCCCTTCCCCATTTGATACTCCTATTCCACTGTCCTGCCTCAATCACCCATGACTATCTAGTCCATTTTTTTTGTCCTAGGGAGATATATATGCCCCCCTCCCCCCAGTCCCTTACTCTAGACCTAACCTCCATGGGTCCGCGTATTGTAGCTTGGTTATCATTATCTTAGTAGCTAATATTCAACTGTGAACAAATACAGACCATATTTTTCTTTCTTGGTCTGGGTAACTCATTCAGGAGAATTTTTTCCCAGGTCTATCCGTTTATCAGCAAATTTCAGGATGTCCTTTCTTTATCTATTCATCTATTGAAGGGAATCTAGGCTATTTCCAATTTCTGCCTATTATTAACAGAGTATAAATAAACATGGTTGAGCAATGGTCTTGGGAATAGGATGAAAGATCCCTTAGGTATAAGAGTGGTATAGCTAGATCTTGAGATAGATCTATTCCCAGCTTCCTGGGGAACTGACATATTGATTTCCATAGTGACTCTACAAATTAATCACTTGCATGAGTGTTCCCCTTGTGCCAAGTTGTTACCAGTATGAGCTATCATTTGTTTATTGATCTAGGCAGTTCTGACCAGCTTGGGAAGGAAGGGTTTACCTGTCTTCAGGTTATAGTCCATCACTGAGAGTAGCCTACTGGAGAACCTGGAGCCAGGAACTGAACCAGAGACCATGGGAAGAACCCTACTTACTGGCTTGCTCTGCCTGATTTCTTTTCCCACCCCGGACTATCTCCCCAGTGTTGTCATCACCCACGGTGATCTGAACCCTCTCAGATCAACCACTAATGAATCAAATGCCCCCCACAGAGTTCCCTCCTTTGAAAATGCACACACTGCCTTCTGATACTATGAAAGCTAGTTATCAGGGAAGGCTTTAAGGTCAGTTCCAGTTCAGGGAATTCAGAGCCTGTACTAAAGTTCATGATGTCTTTAAAAATAGAGATTTACCTTCTTCCTCTGGGGGCAGTAACCAAGAGCAATAACAATAGCCTGCAATGTTTGGAAGCCTTTTGGACAACCCTGACCAACAACTCTAACGGGGGGCCTCTCATGCCTTGTGTTGAGGTTTTTACTAGGTGGTCTATGATTCTTTGGAGTGAGAGCATTGTTAGCCCAGATGGAAATTTTTCATTTAAATCATCTCTTTGTATACCTATTTGCATGTATTATAGGTATTTTAGGAAGATAGTTATGATTTTAGGAAGATAGTATGATTTCTTATGCCATTTTTAGGTATCATCACTGTTATTTTACCCTCTTCCCTGTGGAGAGAAAGCTTTTTGTAAATGCCAATATAATCTAATTTTAATGTCTATTATAATGTTAGTAACAAAATAAATGAGGATTTATATAGAAGACTCAGCTGTTAGGAGCACTCGCTGATCTTTCAGAGGTACTAAGTTTGGGTCCCAGGACCCACATGGGACAGTTCATAACTAACTGCAACCCTGGTTCTGGGGAATCTTCTTCTTCTCATCCCCATGATCACCTTCATACACATATGAATGCATACAAGCACACTCACACTTTTTTAAAAAGTATTTTAAAGTATAAAAATTAAATCAAATTTTAATAAAATTTGTTAGTGTAAATCCATGTAACATGTGCATGTCTTAATATAAAAAAATACAGGCAACACATGTGAAGATGCATACAAATTCTAAACACCAGTTGGGCTAATTGATGATAATAGGCTAGACTAAACTCAACTCCTATATTTTACTTTACTTTCTTAACTTCCTATTTATACAGGATGCTTCTGATAAGCATGTCTTTGTAGCTTAATTTCTAATGATAAAACTTTTTTTTTTTTTTTTGGTTTTTCGAGACAGGGTTTCTTTGTGGTTTTGGAGCCTGTCTTGGAACTAGCTTTTGTAGACCAGGCTGGTCTCGAACTCACAGAGATACGCCTGCCTCTGCCTCCTGAGTGCTGGGATTAAAGGCGTGTGCCAGCACCGCCCGGCTGATAAAACTTTTATAATATAGATTGTGTTATAATAATATAAGGAATTTATCAAGCAAAAATAAAATTCATGATTCAAACACAAAGATTTGGAGTTACAATGATCCTTAAGTATAGCATAAATGATAATGATTTAGAAATAAACTATAAATTTAAAGCTGCTTGTTCTTCTCAAGATGTATTTTTAAATTAATAGAAAACGAGAGATAAAAGTATGACAAGAATCCCTTCTTTTCTTCCTTATATTGTCACAGGATCTACTAAAGGATTGAAGACATGAATGATGCTAAAATACTTTGTGGAACATAATCTACAGTGCTTGGAGGCTTGATTGGGAAGTGCAGCGTACATTACCTCATTTAAACAACAGTTTACCATTTATTATGTAACATTCTATAACAGTCTAAATTCAATTAATTTTAACAAAAATACAAGTAAAATATTAAGTTTTTTGACTTTCAAATGTAGTCTTGCTTGGTTAGTATTGTATAAGAGTCTGCTAAATGCAGCATCGCTACCCATGAATTTTAATTTTGCCTTTTATTTACATCTATGATGTTTTACCTTTCTACTTAATAGCTGCTTAATCTGAGGAGCAGATAGGAAGCCAAAGTAGAAATTTGAAAAGTTATAAATTATGTAAAACTGCATAGTAAAACAAAAAAATAAATCAAAGAAAATATGTGATGAAGAGCATTCTGTTTTATCCCTTCCAGGAATCCGCTAATGGTGTAACACACAACCATATTGAAAGTGTTGTGTTTTTTGAAATGTCAAATGTTACTGTTGTTTATTAATACCTATTACTTGGTGCAGGCAGCCTCTATTATAATTTAGCTGTTCTAAGTTTGACTTAGAAGTAGAATAACTAAGTTTAGAGCACTGCAGATTTATAAAATATATCATTTCAAAAATAAATAAATAATTTCTGAGCTGTGGCTCCTCGGGCATGTTGATAAACAGTAGTCAATTTCAATTTTACCTAATTGACTTTATTAGAGTTTTATTTTTGCGGCTCACAATACTATTTTGAGGTGACCGCACCTAGACTCCATAACATGTCATTCCTTTTTTGATAAAATATTTATGGCAAAATTCTTAAAGCATTTTTATGTGGTGAGAGTAGCAACAGGATAAAATAAACCGGTATTCAGCCCTTGGCATTTAGTTCCCAAATGTTTTGTTCTGGCAGCAAATCTAAGCCTGCATTTTGTTCTGACGGTTTCCCAATTCTCTGCTGACAACCTACCATCTTAGTCACACACTGGACAGCAGTATCTTGCATCTTCCTGGAAAGGTGCATTTACCTACACTTTGGTACCCTTTGAGTGTCCTTGAGAATGGCTTCACTGGACACCAAAGGAGAAAAACAGCCAACCTGACTTATCCTGGTAAACCTTAAAAATAACAATAGGAAAGACAGTAATTTATGTACTGAATGCCCTTCTTTTCTGTTCAGCACATTTTGTAGAGTATCTCATTTTCTAAAGCACCGTGAGAGGTCATCTTTAATGAAATCAAAGCTTTTAAGGGGGAAAGGACTGATGATATTGGAGCCTGATAGTCTCCCTCCACCAGACAGGCTTGGCATTTGCTGCTTAAGTTAGCACAGCATTAGCTGCAAGATGCATGAGTTCCAAAATGATTCTAAGTGTTCATTTAACATGAGGCTTCCTTTGAGAAAAAGCTGCCAGTGGTGCATAATTGTGCCAAATGTGCAGTAGTTTCATAATGTGGGGCTGTAATCCACTAGGAACTAAGTCCTGCTATTACTCTCTTCAGGGAGACTTCTAACATTCCACTCTTCTTATTGTGCATTGTAACCTGGAGTAGTTACAGCTTATTGGACATACCCTTAACAATTTGTGCATGTGTTGATGCTTTCATAATGTAAGTCAGAACAATGCATTTATCAATTGGACGGGAACCACAAAATGGAGCATCCAGAGAATAATTTCCTTACTTCTAATAAATTATTCTTCCCTTTTACCTATGATGACTGTGGTTAGAATAGAATTTAATCACTAAAATGATATAATTATCACATTGAGCGATAACGGGAATATTTTATTCATTGACAAAGTAAGCCTATTTTCATTCGAGAAAATGGAATATGGCTTTCTGAAAATGTTGAGCTGGTCAGGCACAAGCTTGAATAAGAAGATTTCAGTTCACTGTGCATAAGTTGGGGTGGGTGTGCACGTACGTTCCAGTGTTGACAAGCACTTGTCTAAAGAATAAGACCAGGACCATTTCCCAAAGCTCAAGCACATTCTGTAACTGCTCGGATAGGAAGTGAAGAAAATCTTATCCTACTGAACCAATCAGGGCCCTTCGAGGCAGCAGAACGCAATTTTCCAAATTGAAATCTCGCCAATAAGCTGAGACTAGTGCCTCTATTCTTCCAGAGAGCACCAGACCTCTGGTTTTATACAGATACTGAAAACTGATGTCTGTAGTAGAAAGAATGTTTTACCTTCCTACATGATCAGGCAAGCAGAGCTTAGTTGTCATTTTTTGAGAAAGAAAAGAATAATTTCTACAGAGTGGACAAGAGCAATAAAGACTCATTGGTATGGCTGGGTTGTACTTTTAAAGGAAAAGTAACAAGCTTGCTTCTATGTGCATATAAAGCTTTTCACTTTTATATTTATTCTATTTAGTGTGTGTGCTTTCTCATGTGCATCCCACAGTACATGTGTAGAAATCAGAGGACAACTTGCAGGAGCTGATTGTCATCTTCCACCCTGTGGGTTCCAGGAATCCAATAAAGGTCATGAAGCTTGGCATCAGGCACTCCTATCCCCTCAATCATCTTGCTGGTCCATATAGTCCCTTTCTTATGTCAGTGACCAACAAACATGTTGCATCTGAGTGCTAATAATGTGTCAAAAAATTAACATGGCTCTTTATTTAAGAGAAAAATAAATACGAACAGTCCTTCCATTCTGTACACCTTCTTATAAATTGTTTCATGTCAGAACTTTCTAACTTTCTGCTATTACTACAGATCCATATACACAACAGGATTTAAACATTAATGAGTTTACAATGCAATCATTGTAGTAATGGAGATTTACTAAAATGATAGAGAATTTTAACTATCAATAAAAATAAGTCACATATTAACTGTCTAGTTACAGACTAAAGAAGATCTTCATGACATTCACTCCCTGAAACTACTCTATTTTCAGCTAAATATGATAAAATAGTAATTTAGGATGCATAATTGTATTACATGTCTATAGGTGTTTCAAAAGTACCCAGTAAATAGGTAAATACATCTTTACAAAAGAAAGAGTATTAAAACATTTAATAGCTTTATTTCATGTGATGAGATGAGGTTCTTATTAACTAAGAAAACATCAAAAGAAAGGCAATTCTTATCCTAGAAGGAATGGTAGCATTATTTAATTTACCAGGGTCATAGTTTTCAGTTTAAGTTTTACATTTATCTTCCAGCTTGTGAGTTGAATTGATTTTGCATTGCTCTTTATAATCACAGAATTAACCCAACATTCCTGTTAAATATGCTGCCCAAGCTTCTCTCCTTTTGCTTGGGTCAGCAGGTCAGAGTGCTGTTCTCAAGAGGTCAGGGTCATCCTCATTAGCATGGCTCTGCAGAGGCCACTGGTTATGCTCTCTGTCCTGAAGACTCCAAGCTGCCTGAGAAGATGGGCAGATGGACTTAGAAACACTTATCACAACAGAACGTGTCGGGAGCTAGAGAGACTGCTGCTCTTGCAGGGCCAAGGCACACATGCGGCTGTTCACAACAGTCTTTAACTCCAGTTCCAGGGGCTCTGACCATTTCTTCTGTTTCAGAGGGTACCAAGCACGCACATAATATACATGCAGGAAACATATCACATAAAATAATAACAAATCTTAAAATGTATTTTATAAACAACTGTAAGTACCCTCAGTGGCTTATGGATCAAGTCTATTATTTTCTTGTACAAAGAACAGCCATTCTCTTTCATTTCTATATTTAAAATTTTTTCATTGGAAAAATATCTCTTCAGAAAAAAATACCCTGCATGAAAATGTAAAAAAAGTAATTAAAATGTTAAAATATGTAAGTTAAATTACTATTTAACTTAAATAGTAATTTTCCTCCAAAAATGAAGGATTTCTGAAAGCACTAAAGTCATTAGGTAACTTGTTAATCAGGCCAAGTCAAAAGTTTTAAGTGAATATTCATTGGCATGACAAAATTCTTATTATACAATTTTATTGCTTTGTCTGGTCTAATTTCCTAGAAATTTATACATATTATAACTCCAAAACGTTTCATAGCATTATATACCTGGAAAAAAATAATCTTGAAGGGCAACAACAACATAGCAAAGGCAGAAGAACAAGGGCCTGGATGAGAGGGAAAGGAGAGAGGATGAAGGCCAAGGGATCAGACATGATGATCTGGACCTAGATGTGAATGAGGTTGGTCAAACGAGATTCTAGAAGTTTAATCACCAGAAACTTTAAAAATCCTCTTTTCTCCCCATCAACGAATCCTTACTGATTCATCTGATATTGCCCCAATGCACTGGTAAATTTCTGAAGAAATCTACTATACAGTACTTTCTAATGTAAAACACAAAGGAGTCTACACTTGCAGAACAATGGTTTGAAGCTGTATTAAGTGCTTTCTTTTATAAATTGCCGTGGTTATGGTGTTTTTTATCATAGTAATAGAAAAGTAACCAAGGCTGAAGCTAATACCAAAGAGTGGGCTATTGCTGTGACAGGACTGATAAAGCTGGTTTTTTTTTGTTTGTTTATTTGTTTTTCTTTTTTTGAGAAGTAGAGAAATTTTGGACGTTGGACTGGAAAATCAGTTGAATGCTGTAAGCAAAGCGTAAAGAGCCATTCTAGTGGGAACCCCGAGGGCTTTGGGAACTGTGGAGACCCAATTTAAGAGGTGTCAGAAGGGAGCAATAAAATCGCGTAGAGAATATTCTCGCCATATTTGGCAAATACTGTGGCTGCTTTCTGTCCTTGTCCTAAGAATTTGCCTAAAGCTAAAAGAAATAGACTAATTTATTTTGCAAAGATTTCATGACAGTCTGATATCAAATCTGTTGTACAGTTATTAACAATCAATCTTATGAAGGTTTGCAACGAAAAAACAGAAAGTGGGGCGAAGGGAATACATATTTAATGGTTTACTGAGGAAATTCAGCTCTAGAAAACAAAGTTAGAGCCAAGGCTTGCATAAAGAGATATAAAGAGATGAAATAACTGGGCATTGAATTACAGGGAAGGATGACCCTGTACAGCTCAGCTTTCAACTTTAAAAGAAAATGTCCTAGGGAATTTTCACCTTCTAAAAAGCAACAACCAAGAAAAGATCTTGCAAACATGTTTCAAGGAGAGCAGGCTCCATGCCATGTAGGCAGTCAAACTTGGCAGTGCTACTCACGTGGTTCCGACTTGAGAATTTAAAGGCTACCTGCGTTAAGGGTTTACATGGTAAAATCTTTCACCATGGTTTAAAAATAGTTTTGGAATCCAGGCAATGGATGGCCAGGCAGTTTCTGCATGAAAGCCCCAAAGGGCAAGAGACTCTGATCAGATATTATGTGAAGTTTTGGAAGTGAAATCTGGATTGCATTAGAGACCTCAAGAACTGAAATATCTGCTAAAGAAAGCTGAACATAGGGAGTAGAATGTGCAGAGAGAGAGAGAGAGAGAGAGAGAGAGAGAGAGAGAGAGAGAAAGAGAGAGAGAGAGAGAGAAAGTATGTTGTCAGCAAAGCTGGAAAGATAGAGCTATATAAGCCATTTGATACCAGGCATGGAGCTATACGTTTCTGAGTTTGCTCTCTGGGTATTGGTCTTACTCTGGTCCAGTGGCTCCTCACTATACCGATTCCTCTTTTGGAATGGCAGTGTACATTCTGTGCCACTGCATGTTGGAATGTGCCACGTGCTTTAGATTTTACAGGGAATTACAATTAAATCTAAACTAAATAAAATTAAATACCTTGAGTCTCAGAAGAAATGTTGACCTTTATGCTTTTAAAGCATGTTGTAGCTGAAAAACTATGAGGAATTTTGAAGTTGTAATAAATTCATTTGCATTATGATATATACGGTCATGAGCCTATGGGGGTCAGGGAACAGAAAGTGGTGGTTTGATTAATAATGGCTCTCAAGGGCTCAAAAGTTTGAACTACTTGGTCCTTGTCAGTGGTATGGTTTGGGAATGATTAGGAGATGTGGCCTTGGTGGTATGTCACTGGAAATTGGCTTTCAAATTTCAGACTCATGCCAGTCCCAATCTCTGCCTCCTCTCGTGATTTGAGATGTGAGATCTGAGCTGTTACCAATGCCATGCCTGTGGTCAACAGTAATGGATTCTAACTTAGAACTTAAAATCCAATTAAACAGTTTCTTTTATAAATAACCTTGCTATGGTGTTTTATCATGGCAATAGAAAAGTAACTAAGACTGGTGCAAAAATTCCAACTTAAATTCTTAAAAAGTAATTCACAGCAGCAATGAGGGATTAGTGAAACAAATGGAAATCAATAAATTCAATTCGCCACATATGGATTCAAACATAGAAATCAAATGATCATCTTATCATTTGCTACAAAGGCCTTTGGCAAAATCCAGTATCTCCTCACGATGTGAGTCATGGAGTGGCTAGGGATAGACACTAAAGATCACAAGAAAATAAAGGCTTGTGAACATGACTCATAAACATTATGCTTAAACAGAGAAAAACTCAAAGCATTCCCACTAATGTCAGGAACAAAACAAAGTTCTTATATTTCAAGTCCTATACATCAACAAGATTAGGGTCTAGAATATGGAAGGTATCCATAAAGCCAAGCACAACAAAACAAATTATTCAAATTTTAAAAATGAGCTATGAAACTAAATCGAGAGTTCTCAAAGAAGAAATAAAATGAGTAATAAACATTTACAGGATTCTTCAATATCCTTAAGCCATTATGGAAATGCAGACTGGAACTACTTTCAAATTCCTTCTCACTAGAGTCGGAATGAGCATTATCAAAGATATAAAGACATCAAATGCTGGCACGTATGTGAAGAAAGGAGAACCCATCTACACGGCTTATGGCAGTGTAAATCATGCAACCCATTTACAGATCATTGAGGAGGTTACTCAAAATACTAACACAGTATTTAATATTTAACACAATGCTATACATGCCAGTTATACCATTCCTGGATGTATACCCAAAGGAATTTAGATCCTTGTACATTCATGTTCACAAGCACTAGGAAGCATAATTAACCTAGATGTCTACATTGGCTATGTTTATGTTTCATGTCAACTTGATGTAAGCTAGACATATAAAGGGGAAGAAGAAACCTTAATTGAGAAAAAAAAAAAACTCCCAAATGATTGGCTTGTGAGCAAGCTGGATGTGCGTTTTCTTAATTGATCATTGACATGAGAGGGTCCAATTCACTGTGAGTGGTCCCATCCTTGGCCTGTGAGTTTTTGAAGATGTAAGAAAGCAGACTGAGCAAGCCGAGGAGCAAGCTCCTAAGCAACATTTATTTACGGCCACTGCTTTAGTTCCTGCCTCGAGGTTCCTGTCATGAGTTCCTGCCCTGATTTCCACCTGGGATCTGTAAGCCCAGGGGTAGCACATCCAGATCAGGTGTAAACTCTCAGCTGTGACCCCACCTCCTTCCTGCCTGTCTGATGTCATACTTTCAGTCATATGATCAAAAACTTTGGAATGTTGAGCCCCAAATTAAATGCCTTGGTCATGATACTGTCACAGCAAAAGAAAGATAGCAATGTCACATGGTGTCTTTCTGTCCAGGTTTTCTCTGTGGATGAAAATAGTAAATCTCATGAGTTTTGACTACCTATGTTTTTTCTTCAACTTAAATATTTTTGGAGCAGAAACTTATATAGATGAATAAAATATAAAATTCATTAAAGCTAAATGGAGCTGGTTCAAATACGACAAAAGACTTGAATACCCAGGACTCCGGTTACCAGGCTGTCAGTAGTCAAGTTGCTTTCCTTGAAGACAGACATTTTTGAGAGAAAAAAATAAAATTAAAAAAAATCAATGCAATGATATTGTGTTCAGAACTCAAGAAATGCAATATTTCTTTTTAAATGTGATCTCCACTTTCCTCTGAATCCTTGAATAAGGCTTAAGGAAAGGTCTGCCCTGCCTGGTCTGGAATAGTCTTTTCTAAGCTCTCTGAAAGACCTTTTGTTTTCTCAGGCCCAAGCTCACCCACACATAACTTTCAATCTTATCCCCAAGCTTTATTTTATTCCTGGTACATTATCACTGTTTGAACATTCTTGTTTTCTTTATTTTACATCTTCAGGACAATAAAATATATACTTTACTTTCAAACTTGCTTTAATGTTAATATCTAAAATCGCACATGAATATTGTTGGTATATGTTAAATGTTTGTTGAATGAATAATAAATAAGCTCATACCTTTTCTATAATTTCATAGAAATTCTCAGCATGAACTTATCTTAATTTATTAAACTTGTCTCCTATTAATTGACATTATGGTTTGATGATTTATTTTTGGCATTTATATAATTATAACAAATATCCTTATACATATTTATTTGTATAGTTGTAATTTTATTTCTGCTTGATGGATTTCCTAAACACTGAAATTGCTTGATTAAGGGAAGTGTACTGTGTATTTGTCCTATACATTTATGAATATGTTTATATATGCATCACTGTATATATTTTATTTTAATAGATACTAGCAAATCTATACTAGAGAAGTCATAGCATTTCATACTTCAGCCGCTGCAATCCACTCTCATTTCTATATCTCCTCTGCTGACACTGGGAATTATTAAACACAGACATGCATATTTTTGACATGGTGATTCACAATAACTAGGCCTTCCTTATTATTTATATTTTTATACCCTTGAATAGTAGTAAGGTTAAACATGTTTTCATGAATTTATCTACCAACTGATAGCTCTTCTGCTATGACTTACTGGTTCACATAACTGCTAAATTTTACTTGAGTGCTTCTATAATTTTAATCAATAAAGTTATTGCTTTTACACAAATTACAAATATTTTGTCTCAGTCTTAGATTTTATTTAGAGTACATATTTTCTATTTAGAAAGTATAAATTTCTTTGTAATTAGACAATTCCTATATTGCTTATTATTGTTTCTGAAAGCTTCATCTACCATGTGGTAGTCAAGTAGTTTTTGTTTAGATAATACTGTGTATATTTACATTTACTATATAGTATTCAAGTATTTTCTTGTTTTGATAACACTGTGTATATTCTAATATGCACAACTTTTTACAGATGACTTAGTTAAATAACATTGTTACTTTTATTTGAATAGGTAGCTAATTTTGTAAATGTATTCAGCAACAACCAAAACCATCCCAACATGGGAAAAAATTATATTTTATATTCATCATTATATTTTAAGGTCTCTGTTATGCAGTTGGAATTTATTTTTAGTACCATTAACCAAGTGTATACTATTATGTCAATGAGTTAGTTAGGTATAATGTTTGTATTCTAAATTATAATTTAAAAATAAAGTTCAGATATAATGTTTTGAAGTAGAAAGTTTGGGAGGTCACTGGCATATGAGGATAGGGCCCCATGAATGGAAATAGTACCCTCAGAGTAATAGCTAGGAGAGTTGGCTTCCCTTCACTACATGAAGATACTGTCAGGGTCATCAGCAGCAGATCCAGATGTCTTCCCTTGTGAGGACTCAAATTTTCCAGCACCTCTATGGTGATCTTCCTAGAACAGAAATATGGTATTTTTATATATTCCTCTAAACTAACAAGGACAATATTTATATGATTTTGATCAGTATGGTTTCATAATAAACAGTAAATTTTGAATGTCAATTAAGTCCCTTCTCTTAAATCATGCACCTCAATTTCCCCCCACAATTTGCTATTGAAATCTTTACATTTATTAATTTTAGCGGAGATTCTGAAAAACTTTGAAAACTGATGTGTCATAAGCCTCCCAGAAAACTAGAAACTTAATGAAAATGATACCATTTCCCTTCATCATTTATTATTCCACCTACTATAAACTTTGATTTTAATACCAGCACCTGTTTATTGACCATTCATCACATTAGGTTGGAGAAGTACATTGTAACACTAAGTCATTAGATGAAAAAATAAAGAGATCTCATATTTAGTAATTTAATAGTACATTTGAAAGTTTGGAAACTGAATAACCCTCTATTGAATAAAAAACTGAGTCAAGGCTATGAAAAACTTTCTAGATTTGAATAAAAATGAATACACAGTATACCCAAACTTATGGGACACGACGGAAACAGTTGTACGAGGTACGTTATACACTAAGCATATAGATTTAAAAATGAAGAGATATTAGATTTAGTAATTTAACAGTACAATTGAAAGTTCTGGAACAAAAAGAAGAAATCACACACACAGATGGCAAGAATAATCAAACCCAGGACTGAAATCAACAAAATATAAACAAACAAACAAACAAAAGTTGGGATCATGGGGGTAGGGGTGAGGTTGGGGGAAGGGGAGAGGGGGAGAGAGAAGGGAAAAGGGAAAGACTGGAGAGTGCTTGGGGGAGTGGGAGGGTGGAGATGGAGGAAGGGCAGATATAGGAGCAGTGAAGAAGATATCTACATTAAGGGAGCCATTTTAGGGTTGGCAAGAGTCTTGACTCTAGAGGGAATCCCAGGTGTCCACGGGGATGTCTCCAGCTAGGTCCTTGATCAGCAGAGTAGAGGGTGCCTGAACTGGCCTTATCCCACTAACACACTGATGATTATCTCGAATATCACCATAGAGTCTTTGTCCAGCAACGGATGGAGATAGAGACAAAGTCCCTCATCAGAGCAAGGGACTGAGCTCCCAAGGTCCAGTTGAAGAGCAGAAGGAGGGAGAAGATGAGCAAGGAAGTCTCGACTGCCAGAGGTTGGTCCACCCACTGAGACAGTATGCCTATTCTAATGGGAGCTCACCAAATCCAGCTGGACTGGGATTGAATGAACATGCGATCAAACTGGACTCTCTGAATATGGCTGAAAATGGGGGCTGTCTGAGAAGCCTTTGATAAAGGCACTGCGACTTGTTTCTACTGCATGTACTGGCTTTTGGGGACCTTAGTCTATTTGTCTATTTGGATGCAAAGCTTCCTAGGCCTGGATGGGGTGGGGTGGGCTTGGATTTCCCATAGGGCAGGGTTCCCTGCCCTCTCTCTCTTAAGGAGGGAGAGGGAGGGAGGAAGGTGAGTGGGGGAGTAGGAGGGGAATGGCAGGAGAGGAGGAAGTATAAATTTTTTGAATGGAAAAAAAAAAAACCCCGAAAACAATAATACAAAGAATCAATGAAACAAAGAGTCGTTCGGGTTTTTTTTTTAATGAAATCAATGAGATTGACAAATCCTTCATCAAACTAAAAAGCAGAGGGAGAAGATTCAGATGAACAAAATTAGAGGTAAGAGGGTGATATTACAGCAGATGCCAAAGAAATCTAGAGCTCATATGGTCATAATTTCAAAACCTTTACTTCAGCAAATTGACTAAAAGAAATGAATAATTTCCTTAATATATACCACCTACAAAAGATTATCAGAGTTAGATAAATAAGTTAAATAGGCTTATAACACCTAGTAAAATATAAGCAGTCATTAAAAGTCTCCCAAACAAAAACTGTCCAGGTTGGGTTATATGGTTTCAGCTTAGAATTCTATCAGACTTTCAAATAAAAGTTAACATCAATACTCTTCAAATTATTCTACCAAAAAGAAACAGAAGGAACGTTATCTAATTATTTCATGAGGCCACAAGTACCTTGATACCCAAACCACACAAAGACTCAACAAAGAAAAAAAGTTGAAGACCAATTCCACTCATGAATATTGATCCAAAAATTCTCAATAAAATACTTGCAAACTGAATCTAAGCATACATTAAGTATGTCATCTACCTTAACCAAGTATGCTCTATTCCAGAGATATAGAGATGGTTTAGCACTCACAATTTTATAAATGTAATATACCATGTAAACAAACTGAAAGGTAAAAGCCATGTGATCATCTCATTAAATGCAGAAAAAAGTCTTTGACACAACCCAAATCCCCTTCATGATAAAAGTCATCCAGAGATTAGGAATACACAGGGCATACCTCAACAAAATAGATGCAGTTTATGGCAATTTCACAGTCAAAATCAACTTAAATGGAGACAAAGTGAGAGCAATTCCACTAAAATCAGGAACAAGTTTGTCGACTCTCTCCATACCTCTTCAATATAGTACTTGAAGTCTTAGCTAGAGCAATAAGATAACTGAAGGAGACCGAGAAAAATAATTTGGAAAAAGAAGAACTAAAGGTATCTTTATTTAAAGATGATATGATTGTATACATAAATGACCCCAAAATTATATTGGGGAACTCCTATAACTGCTAAACACTTTTAGCAAAATATCTGCAAATAAAATTATTTCACAAAAATGAGTAGTTCTCTTGTATAAAATAGAAAATTATCTGAGAAAGAAACCAGGGAAAAAGTACTTTCATAATAGCCTCAAATAATATCTTCAACAAATGGTATTCATCAAACTGAATGGCTTCGTGTATAAGTATACAAATAGATCCACATTTATAACTCTGAGCAGACCTGAATTCCAAATGGATCAAAGAATTCAGCATAAAACCAGGCACACTGAACCTGATAGAGGAGAAAGAGAGGAATAGCCTTGAACTCACTGGAACAGGAAAAGACTCTATGACCAGAACACTGTTAGCACAGGCAATAATATCAACAGTTAACAAATGGGCACCTTATGGAAGTAAAAATCTCCTGCATGGCAAGAAAACCATCATTTGGACAAAGCAGCAGTCTATAGAATGGGAAATGATTTTCACCAACTACACATGTGATAGAGGAATAATATTCAAAATACATCAAGATCTTTAAAAAGTTGATGTCAAAGCCGGGCGGTGGTGGCGCACGCCTTTAATCCCAGCACTCAGGAGGCAGAGGCAGGCGGATCTCTGTGAGTTCGAAACCAGCCTGGTCTACAGAGCTAGTTCCAGGACAGGCTCCAAAGCCACAGAGAAACCCTGTCTCGAAAATCAAAAAAAAAAAAAAAAAGTTGATGTCAAGAAAACAAATAATCCAATTAAAATTGGGTACAGTTAAAAACAGAGAACCTTTAAAAGATAAAAAAACAACTTGAGTGAGATAACCCAGATTCAGAAAGACAGATATTGTATATATTTGCTTACATGTGGATATTATTTGCTAAGTCAATGATGACCAAGCTACAGTCCATAGAAACATAGAGGTTATGAATAGAGCATTGGACTAGGGGAGACATATAGTGCTCCCTAGGAAAAGACAATATAATTGATAGCTATTAATGGGTGGGAGATATTGGAGAAGGAGGATCAACTGGGAAGGCAGAGAGAAGAGGAGGATGAGGATATAAATACAGGCAGAGGCAAGTAAAATCAAGGGCTCTTTGAGCAGTGGCATGGAAATCTAATTCAATAGAAGTTTCCTTTAAATATATACATATATAAAAGTAGTCTAAATGAGATCATCAAAAAATGGACATAGCAGAGGTCCAGTTGGATATTTATTGTCCCCAAATGAAGCTTTAAGTCCTGGAAATGAGTTACATCTAATTGAGTTGTTGAACAAAAGGGTCCCATGAGAAACATGTTGTACCTTGGTAAACAACCAAAGTTATTGCTAAAATAATGCATTGATTTCCACAAACTTATGCTAAAGCCTTACTGCTATAGACAACACCTATACAACTCAATGAACAGGGAGAAGCTGAGCTGGGGCCTATGTAGTGCCTTCCTGACAACTGTATAGCATCTTTGATACAGGGAGATAATCTATATGTGACCAAAAGAGAAATACAACAATCCGTCTCAATTGCTTCAATTGACGATGGTGTCTTGCCTCCAAGATATGTTAATGAAATGGTGGCACAGAGGTTAATGGAAGAACCAACCAATATCTGATTGTACATAAAGTTCACTCTTCTAGAAGGAAGCCATTACTGTTGCTGCTCAGGTGAATACGAACCCAAGGCTGGAGAGTCCAGCTCCTAAGGTATGATGGCTATTCTTGCTTGGAAACTTGACTACATCTAGAAATAACTGAAACCCAAATAACTGGGAACACTTGTGAGAGAATATCTTTTTCTTATTTAAATCCGTTGAAGTGGGAAAACTTACTTCTAACAGGGAACTTTGGTGTTGGAAGATACACATTTCCTCTAGCTCTGTTGAGGTGGGAAGATCCAACTTTAATATGTGTGACATCTTTTGCTGGCAGCCTATATATGGAAAAAGGTAACTCGTTCTCTCTTTGCCTGTCTTCTCTCACTCTGGTTGGGATATCCATTCCTTCACTTTCATTAAAGTTTACTTAGCTGGGATTCTGGTGTATACTGAAGACCAGTCGAGACATCTAGCTGTGTGGACAGAAAAACTCCTGGAAACTTGAAATTTCTATTGATAGACAGCCATTGTTGGACTAGCTGAACAAAATCATTCACACACACAATATATGTATATGTATATGTATATGTATATGTATATGTATATGTATATGTATATGTATATGCATATGTATATATATAACGTTCTATTGCTTTAGATTAATAATAGTATAAAATCCAAATACTACATTCTAAAAGATACTGTCCTCCTAAAACAACATAAAAATGAAATGACTCCTAATGAGATTCTGCTATATTCATCCATCATCATAGAAGCTTCCTCCTGCAGCAGAAATAAGTTCAGAGATCCATAACCAGACTCTGTGCAGAGAATGAGAGTTCTTTAAACACTCAGTCCTAAAAGGTGTGTTCCCAATAAATCCCTCCCTTCAGGGCTCAGGGAACCCTGCAGAAAAGCTGGAACAAAGAGGGTAAAAGCTAGGGGTAATAGAGGCTATGAGAAAGCAAGGCCCTCTAAATCAACAGCACTGATGCACATATGAACTAATAGAGACTCAAGCAGCATGCACAGGGCCTGCACAGGTCTGACCAGATAAAGTACTAGGGTTGAAAGGGGAAGTGAACAATATCTCTGTCCCTAACCCAGAAGAAATAGCCAATAATAACCACTTGCAAATAAAAATTTAATTTTCTCCAAGGGAGTCTCACCAGGGAAACAAACTACTCTTAAGGGTAGGTTGCTTGCCTAGCAGTAGATGGCCAAAAGAAAAGGAACTCAATGGTGTCTTTGGAGGTTCTTTGTCTCAATGTTGTTTTGGAGCTTTAAAAAAATTATATAGGTTCATGCATTTTATTCCAATTTTTGTTTTCATTCAGGATTATAAAGAAATATACAATTAGCACTTTCTGTTTATTGAGAATAGTTTTTTTATTTCATATAATATATTCTGATTACAGTTTCCCCTCTCTATCCTCCTACCAATTCCTCCTCACTTTCCCCTCATCTGGATTCATCCCCTTTCTTTCTCTCAGAAAAAAAGGCTCCTAAGGTATTATAAAATAATATATAAAAGATAAAACAAAATCTAACACATTGAAATATAACAAAGTAAACAGAAGCAAAGGAGCCCAAGAGAAGTTATAAGAAACAGACTCATTTATAAAAAACTCACTGAATTGGAAGTCAAAATATATACGTGATGGATCTGTAGCATAAAAAGAGAGAAGAAAAATATATGCAAATGAAATAAAAGTAGAAAACCTCTCATGTTTCAGAAGGTAGCAAGAACTTTGTCAAGAATGAGATATTAATATTATATTTTGAATTATATATTCTGGGCCTGAAGAATTATGTTTGTCACAGAAATCAGAACCAATGAAGTGAAATCTCTCATGCGTTACTAAGACAACTGAGTATTTATCAGACCTGCCTGAAAATTAATCTATGATTAATAAGAGATTAGCACCTTTGAGGTGAAACATTCTATACTTCACTGGAGCAATTGGAAAGTGCTTTTCTCAGGGTCAACACAAAAACCTGTTATAGCTAAGTTTAAGAAGCCGAGCTATATCTTTAGACAGCAGCAGAACTTGGCAATCAGGCTCATGGTACTTGTGGTGATTTGAAGGAGAATATTTTACATGGGCTCAGATGTTTGAATACTTTGTCATTATTGATGACCTTATTTGCATAGGTTTAGGCGCTAACTATAGGCTCACACTTAAGCCAGAGATAAACTAATGAATACTTTTGTAAAGACTTCCTGATGTTTGATGGACACTGAGTACTAAATACTGAATATTGTTCTTGGGTCGTGACAACCTCAGTGAAGGATAAAGCGCTCTTTAGATTCACTGAGAGTATTCTGTGCTAGAGATTTTGTAAGACTTCCACTTAGCTCCATGTTCATTTCCAAGAATATCAGAAAAATTCCTGAGGAAATTGAAAAATGTAAATTGTGTGAAGCTCTGCATCCTTAGAGCAGAGGTAGATAATGAGTAAATGTGGAAAAGGTGTTGCTCTTAACCTCCTTTGCAAAGTCTACAACTTGGTAAAGATTCTCACAATGAAATGTCAGAGAAATAGCCATTGATACGTCTGTGACCTGAAGCCAAAACTGGGGCGGAAGAGTTACATTACAATTGTACATGGAACATCTTGTTACATGGAACATCTTTGGTATCCATGGAAATTTCATAAAGAGGACTATCTGATCTTTTGCTGGATGAGAGTGAAGACTGCCAACCAGAAATCACTCTGGCTAGATTTTTCAGATAATAACTCTTAGAAATGAAGACTTAAAATTTTTTTAAAACGTTTCTTTACTTAGCCCTCAGGCCAAGTTGCCAGTTAGAGGTGCAAATGAATACTAATTAGAAATGAGCAATTACAGCGTGATCTGACTGGTCGCACAAATATGACTAAAATATAACTCAGGGAAAACACATAGAGCCAATAAAGCACTCATAGAAAACAAACATAGACAAAGGTAAATGTTAAGATGCCTTAGGGTGGAAAATAAAGGTATGCTGCAGAGGCAAGGAGCTGCCAGGTTATGCTTGCACACAATTGGTTGCCATAACAACCAGAGATTTTAAAAAGGTGGACCAAGAAATTGCATCAGTGGGTACACAAAGAGCCAAGACAATCCATCTCACCCAGAGCATTTATAAGGAAATACTTATTATCCTAAATTATGATTCAGTAAAATGCCAATGACAATTACTATATTGGTCAGTATTTTCTTATATTCACTTCTTCCTGCCACTGTGGCTGAGAATAAAGAAAAGCAGAACATACATTAGGAATTGTACAAAATAGAAATAAATTCGTTTAAGCAAAAGGCCAGATTGCGGTTAAATAAAATGGAATATCTAAAGTTAAATAATTCCATCCTAATCCACTTGGTTGTAATAAAACATTTAAGCATACACATTATGGATATGAGGTCACCCACTGTTTTGAGTCTCCCCAAAAGACTTCATAGCTAAGTTATAAATTAATTTAAAAGGTTTTATGAAATTGTAAATGTTTTGCTGAGCCTTTAGAAATGCTTCCGTGGGAAATTACAGAGAACGCAATAAAAAATATTTTAACAGGCTGAAGCTGGCAATTTAAACTTTTCCAACATGAAAGATGGTTAGTTTTCAAATTCATTTTAGCGTCAGAATTTTTCGAATATTTGGATCCATTTAAAGAGACAAAGAATTTTTCACAAATACTGTCCTTTTACCTCCTCCCCATTTTCCTCTAAATAGAAAATTTAAAATGGTTTCAGCTAAACAAAACCGAGATCTAATTTTCTGAGATCTTGTGCAAGCTAATTTCTGAGGAATTAAGAGACTCTAATTTTGTCTTATTCATAAGTTCAAAGCATGTGCTCACTTCCTACATGAGTTCTGATGACTGTTTTTTTTCCAGACAGGACCAATGAAAATGTCCCCGCAAAGCACCCAAATCTATCCTGTAAAGAACACACACACACAGACACACAGACACACACACACACACACACACACACACTACACATGCATGCATATATACATACATATATACTATACTATACTGTACTGTACTGTACTGTACTGTACATACATACATATATACGTATATACATACATACATGGAGTTTTGGTGACTCATTATCCTTTGTCTTGTTTACAGATTAGATGTGCAGTATTACTGGGATGAGGGGCATGGGTAGGAATAGGCAGACTGTGACTTGAAACAAACTTTAAATGCTCTGGTGATAGGCTGATAATAAGTCATGTGCTCCTCTCACTTCTTCTGCTCAAGTCAAAAGAAAGGTTATTTGCACAAATGGATTAGACTGTGTACCCTCTGGAGTAAGTGGCTATTGGCTTGTCTTTTTCCTTCTAGACATTCATCCCTTAAGTTGAGGTTATTGCATGATGAAATAACTTGAGCAGAATTAGTTAAATGGTGCCTCATACTGGCTCATGTGTCAAGGCTAAGTGAGCAATAGAAACAACGTTGTTTGCTCTTCACTATAATCATGACTACCCCAGAGCCAGTGAAACGAATGCTAAATGAACACTTTTAGCCTTGGCAGGAAAGGGTTGATAGCATTATACTATATACATTGATAGTGTATAAATTGGTGGCAACAGAAACTAGGATGGTAATATATTAAGTTTTTCATAAAACAGATGGAGATTATTTGAAAATTTAGTCAAACAGAATGTTTACTCAGAATGAGCTATAAACTAGTTTGTAATACTTAATGCTTACTCTCTGACATTTACCACACATTCTTTTTGTTTTGTTTTTGTAAATATGATCTTTAGGACTGGCAAGATGACTAAACAGCTAAAGGTGTTCACCATCAAGTATTTGATGACAGGAGTTTAAATCCCTGGAACCCACGTGATGGAAGAAGGGAACTGATTGCTGAAAGTTGTCTTCTGACCTCCACACCTATACTGTGACTTCCAGTCATCTCTCTCTCTCTATCTATCTTGCTTACACACACACACACACACACACACCAACAACAACAACCAAATAAATGTTAAAAGAATTAATAAAAATTAATATAATTTTGTGTGAGGTTTGGAATATAGGTCAGGGGTAGAGTAATTGCCTAGCATAAGCAAGATCCTGGGTCTATTCCCCAGCACAGCAAATGAACAATAAATAATTCATACAAATTTAAAAAATGTTCTTAAATTAATGTTTCAATTTTGCTAAATTTGATATTTTCTTGTTCTTTTGTTCTATCAGTAATCATTGCCTCAAAGTTCTTCTTCTTGGACCTTATCTTATCTATTTCTTTAAGTAGAATTTCTTGCTAAAATCTAAACTTTTCACTTTATAAAATTGAGCTGACATCAAAACATTTTACTTATATTGAAAACCCTCATCAGAAACTGTTTGTTTCTATAGTAAATCCCCACCCCAGAAAACAGGATGTATTTCCTTCTTACGGTTTCTAAGTTCTATTTTTTGTCATGTCTGATGTAAAACAGGTTTTAAAGTTCAAAATAAAGTAGAAATCAACATGAAAGACTTTAGAATCCTAGCCTTTGTTTCTGATCTTTTGTAGTACAACAAATACTTGTACTATTTCTCTTTGTCACATAAAAACTTTAGAATGACAGCTTTCTTTTTAATCACAGTTTATAATTTCCAAATATTTAAGCACAAATATCAGGAAAAAAATCGCAACACAAAGTAATCAAAATAAAAAATAATATCTTAAATTCTCCAAATCTTCAAAACAACATCCCACACTGTCCTTCTGTTTTCCACAGGTCCTGTTTTGACCTATAACATATAGTTTCAGTCTTAACTCTTTTCTCATACCCAAAATTCTACTCACAACATATTCTTCTGGGAACATGATTTGAAGATTTTCTATTTGCATAGTCATAGTCAATAATGATTCTCAGTGGATAATTTGATATATTTAAAAACTCACCTGTCAAACAAATTTTAAAACAATAACCATCCTCAGCAACTCTCTACGGTATCTATAGCTCCTTCCTGTATTCTGTCCTACAAAGCCGGTGTCGGATGTGGGATTTCCCTCTGGATGATGTAAATATGTTTTATTACCATTGGTTAATAAAGAATCTGCTTTGGGCCTACAGCAGCACAGAATAGAGCAAAGTAGGAATTCTAAACAGAGATAGAGGAGAAAAGAAGGTGGAGTCAGGCGAAGGCCATGTAACTGCCGAAGGAGACAGAGGCCTGCAGGAGGCTGTTGGAACCTTGCTGGCAGGCCATAACCTCATGGTGATGCACAGACTAATAGAGATGAGTTAATTTAAGATATTAAGAACTAGCTAGCAATATACCTAAGTGATTGGCTAAGCAGTGTTTTAAGTAATACAGTTTCTATGTGATTATTTTGATTTGGGCAGCCGGGACCAAGCAAGCAGCCTCAGATGATGTCTTCCTTGGGAGACATACATTCTTCATCTAAACATTCATGTATGGGTTGGTTTTTGTTCTTTTGGGCTTGTTTGTTTTGTGTATAAATTGATTTTTTTCTGAGGTAAATGCCTAAGAAAGAAAGTAGTTTTACTTTTAAACACACACTCATGCTTTATTAAATCACGCATACATGTGTGTGGGTGCACATGAATGCAGGTGTCTATGGAGGTCAGGAGATAACATCAGATCCTCTGAAGATAAAGAAAGTTGTGAGCCACTCAACATGGATAGGAAAACATACTCTGGTCCTCTACAGAAGCAGTCCATGGTCTGGATAGTAAGACCTAACTCAGGTTCTCTACAGAAGCAGTCCATGGTCTGGATAGTAAGACCTAACCCAGGT
>NW_004949110.1:1425680-1431385 GCF_000317375.1 Microtus ochrogaster
ATGGTCTGGATAGTAAGACCTAACCCAGGTCTGCTACAGAAGCAGTCGATGGTCTGGATAGTAAAATCTAACTCAGGTTCCCTACAGAAGCAATCCATGGTTTTCATTGTTTCTCCAGCTTTCAGCTTGTTTTATGTTTTTGGGAAGAGACAGAAAGAGAGTGTGTGTGTATCACATAACACATGTGGTCACAGTATACCTTGCTAGAGTCCATTCATACCTCCCACCATGTGAGACCTGCAGACTGAATTAAAATCATAAGATTTGGTAGCAAGTGCTTTTACCCAACAAGTCATCTTATCAGCCCTGAAAAAATTTTAATTGAAAGTTTTTGATCACTAGACATGAAATATTTGATAACCTGTCTTTGTTGCCTTCCCCAACAAATTGGCTCTCAAATGTGGGGCTGAGTACATCCACGTAAAACATGAGAAAGCTTGGAAAAGAATTCTAGATACCAAAGAACAATGTTAAGCCCAGCTTTTTGGAAACCAGCAATTTTTTTTCCTGGATGGCCTTGGTTTGCTGGTAGCATGTGGCAGAAAAAAAAACCCTACAAGGTTTTGGAAATGGCAACAGCTTCCTGGTCCATGCTGTCAGCACGAACTCTGGCTCTTTCAGGAGGCCAAGCACTTGAATGGGGTTTGTGGGGAGCATGCTGCAAATTATTTGGTGGCAAAATGAGCCAACTGGTTACCAGAGTTAAGAAGGTAAATGAGGCTCTCATGAGGCAGTCTTACAGGAAGTGAATAGACCTCCACCATATTGGACTGGGTGGAGCCAAAAGGCAAAGCAACCTTATTCCTAGTCATGCCACTTTCCATTTTAAGAAGTGCTTGTGACAGAAAAGGATTTCAGATATATACAATAGGACAGATTCAGACAGAAATAATCGGCTAAATGGGTCACAGTGTTAGATAAATGTACATAGGCTTAGGAGAGAGAAGAAAAAGAATACAGACAATTATAAAAAGAAGTAAATGGTTTTAAAAAACAAAACAAAGTCTTTAAAGAGACAGAGTACAGATAATCATAGATTAAAGGAGTATAGAAAAATAAGCCACATAAATATGGAAAATACATGTGTCTTCTATTAATTTTTGACTGTGAATGAGCTAAGTAGAGAAAGACATGTCATTATATGGGCTGCTAAGCTAAACCAACATATATATTTTAAAAGTATATTGATTTCAAAATTTGGGTCTAAGGATATGTTACTTTGGAAAAAAACGTTCTTCTCTTGTTTCCACAGAGGGTAAGAACCTGTTGATTCCTTCCAGGCTAATGTGGTTTGATGAATCAACACCCTCTTAAAGGTCATTATGAATACCCCCAAAAAGTACTTGGCTCAACAAAAAGCAGGAAGCAGTTTGGAGAGAACTATGCCCAAATTTTCAAATATTGTTTATAAACGTTTGTTTACATTTAAAGGAGACATGTTATAGAGATTAGCATTGGTATGGATCTTGGTCTATTGATACGAATTTAAAGTCAATTTTGTTATAGTTATATTTCTGCTCTTGATTAAGATATTGTGCTTGTGTAGCTCATTTAAAAATGCAATGTATAATTAAGAAATACAGGTTAATGGATAGTCATCTATAATAGTGAAATTTGTAGTCTTGTTAAATTTTATAGATATATAGAGATTTATTTCAGTTAGATAGGTATCAAATCTTCAGAGACCTTCAGAATCTGCATTTATTGTATATCTATAATCATTTTCTGACCAGGAACACCTTTATTTATATTTTTTTAAATGCTAAAGTTGTCTGGCTTGGATAAACTTTGTGGCCTTCCCTGTTTTCTTTACCCCATTCAACATGATGGAAGTATGTTTACTGTCCCTGCAAGCCTTGCTCACCTCCCCAGCTCCAGAGATGTATGTAGCTGGTCTATGTTATCATTAAGCAATTTGTAATATGCTACTCATGGACCCCATTTAAGTGCTCTATAACAGGACCAGCAGGAACCAGGAAGTTGGCTCTTAAAGGAGTCACACAGGTTTTGTTGCTTATGCTGAGTTAAGAGGCCTTCTTGTAAAGGAATCTTGTTTCTGCTTGCCTCTAGCAAATAGAGCCCACCCGAGAAACTGCTATCACCAAGAAACCATGCTTATCTCTGTTCTTCTGAGTCTAGAAACCTTCCTAAGTGCTTTTAGGTTTTATGTGGATATAGTTTTCTCACATTGGTGCCATTTGTAAGAGGAAATTTCTCTTATGTTTCCTGGCCTCCCATACTCAAATAATCACATAAAAAGTAATTAATAAACTAATTAATTACAACTCTGTTTGGCCAATAACTTAACTATAATTCTAACTGCTCTTATATCTTAAACTAACCCATTGCTATCTGTGTATCACCCTGAGCCTGTGGCCTACAGGTAAGTTTCCAGTGTCCTCCTTCCACAGCTACATGGCGATTTTCTGTTTCTGCCTTCTCTCTATATACATCTCTATTCAGATTTTCCACCTAGCTTTACTCTGATAAGTCATTGGCCAAAACAGCTTTATTCATTAGATAATAAAAGCAACACATATACAAAAGAACATCCCACATCATCCTGGTGTGTTAATCAGGCTTCACTGGGTAGTTTCACATCCAGAAGTCTATGGACAGTGCACAATGAAGTCAATGACTTATTAAACAAAAAGTTAAAATAGGAAAAGAGGGCATAAAGTTCTGAGGATAGGTAGTTGAGGGTGGATCTGAGATGGGTTAATGGGAAGAGTAGAGGGTTGATCTGGCCAAAGTACGTTGTAGGAAAGACTAAAAGAATAATCAAAATATAACTTTAAAAATCACCTTAGGGTTCTATTGTAAGGAGAGCCACTTGTTCATTTTTTTTGGCCTCCCAGACTCCTGAAATAATCACACAGAAATTGTATTAATTAAACCACTGCTTGGCCCATTAGCTCTAGCTTCTTATTGGCTAACTCTTACATCTTAATTTAATCCATCTCCATTAATCTGTGCATCACCACAAGATCATGACCTACCAGCAAAGTTTCAGTGTGTCTGTCTCCAGTGGTGGCTCCATAGCTTCTCCCTGACTCTGCCTCCTTTCTCCCAACATTCAGTTTAGTTTTCCCTGCCTAGCTAAGTTCTGCCCTGCTGTAGGTCCAAAGCAGTTTCTTTATTCATTAATGGTAATCACAGCATACAGAGGGGAATCCCACATCAGAGTTAATTTAATAGGAAGAGTTGGAAATAATCTGAATGTCTATCTAGGAGAAAATGGATTTTTAAAAGAATATATAATTTATTTATATAAGTATGTAGTGTATAAGTTTAAACAAATAAAACAGATCTGTAGAAAAAACTACAAATCATAATTTTGAATACAAAAGCAAGTCTCAAATGTTTTGATCCTTTATGTAATAACATTAGAGAAGCATTATTTAATAGCATTCTTTCGTGATAATTTTAGAAATACATGACAAAGAATGCTAAAATTTTGATTTGAGATGATAATTTTCTCAGGCGAGGAAGTGGTTTTAGAGCTGATATTTAAATAATATAAAGAGCATGTATAATGTTGGAATTAGGCAGCATTAAAAGAATAATAGATGGATGTCAATTTGTGATTTTCAGGGTTTATTAAAATGTATTTACCATACTTTGTATCATAACACAAGAGAAAATGTTCTAAATGATTAAATTTTTGCTTTATTATTTAGATTAATTTAGAAACACAAACCAATTGTTGGTTATCAAGACCTCAAACAAATATATCTATTAAGTAAATGAGTACCACTCAATTTTTGGAGTTTAGAATTATATATTCTAATCATTTTGTACTATTTCCCTTGAGATTTACTCTTAGAGACTAATTATTTCTTCTATTTCTTCTCTTAAACACCAATAAAACTAAGAGCAAGAGTTTAAAAAACAATAATAATAGCATGTAAGACACAGGCATATAAAAATTTCAAACTAATTTTGAATAATAGGTAGTTGATGAAGTAGTCACCAATCACCTGGTACAGAACAAAATACAACCTGAAATGCATGTGTTTGGAGCTGCTACTGAGATAAAGTAGTTTGCTTGATGGAATGCAAGAAGATGATATAGCCAAACGTTAAGACTTGGTAAGAGAGAGAAAGGAAGCCTGGAAGCAGGGAAAGCTCATCCTGAGAGAGCTTTCCCCTTGGCAGACCAATTCCTAATTCCAAAGAAGACAAGTCTGGGCTATTCTGTAAGGAAAGGGCATTGTTCACCCGAAAGTAGATCCTACCAAATTCAGAGCTTATTGTAGGTCCTGCACTTTCGCAACTTGACTTTCTCTTGCCTTGTTTATAAATACAAATCAATAACCATAGATCATCTGATATCCAAAGGAAAACTTGCAACATAAAAGTAACAGAAAATACATAATACAAATCAAAGATTTCAAAGTAAGTGTTGTGTTGACTGGTATCTTCATTAAAATGGATTCAATTCATTTAAAAAAAAAAAAAGAAGATGTAGTGTATCTATGGTAGGAGCTCATTGCAATTTTTAACTTAGTCTCTCATCCGTACACTGTATTTTATTCTTCTTTGATCAGTATGTGTACTAAATGCTCTTTCTTCAGTCTTGGAACAGCAGTTCTGTCTCAGATGACATGAAATAAACAGAAAGAGCTGGTCACACAAAAGTGACTCACCTGCATTCCCTCTCCGTTCACAATACTTTGTACTCATTCAATAGCATATATAGTAGATATTTAATAAATGCTTCCCCTATGGCAAAAAGAAAAGAATAAAGCAAAACGGTAGATAATCCCTCTTCTGTACATAGATATGTTTTTATCATTAATCATCTCTGTTTGAAATTTGACTATTTGATTTTAAAAGAAAATTGACATCTTTCCTCTCTCTGTCTCCCCACCTCCTTTTTAGTGTACATGTGCATGAGTCTGCGTATGTGTATGTATACTAATGCACTTAGGAACCCATAGAGGACAGAAGAAGGCAGCAGACTCCCTGGAGTGAGAGTGGCATGTGGTTGTAAGCCGCCTGTTGGGGTTACTGTGAAGCAAACCTGAATGTTCTTGATGATAGTTTGTATATACAGTAGAGATTTAATGCTTGATCTTAATCACCGAGCCATCCCTTTGGTTCCCTTTCTGATACTTTTAAACTGAAGTATACATTTTTTTCTTCATAATTGTTTGGCTTGGGCATATGTAAATCCATATGCTTCCACTATGACTTCATATCTATGTCTAGAGCTATTCAGATATACATATGGTTCATAGAAAGATAAGAGAAATTAAAGAATGGTAAAAGAAAGAAAATGAAATAAATGGAACTTGGGAACTTCCGAAGTATATTTATTTTAGAATGCACAAAAAATTTTCTATGAAAACATTTTTCACAAGGACCCTATCTAATCCTAATCAAGACCTCAATCCTGTGGGTGTCCCATCGTAACAATTAGACTGTTATCAGAAGCTGTTAGTTTTATTCTTGGGTCAGCCATTGAATGATAGAATGAAGTACATTAGATGAATTTCATTCTAGATTGCAATTATTCAACAAATTTAGAATAAAGTATATATAAGTTTAAAAATGTAAATTATATAGGAGAATTCAGTGAGCCTCATCAGGAGTAAAGCCACAAAATGAAAAAAAGGATTTCATTGACATTTGGCTAAATTCCTTGAGATCATTTCTATTTAAACACCTGGGTTTCCCTCCCATACATTTTTCTTTTCTTT
>NW_004949110.1:1431485-1459805 GCF_000317375.1 Microtus ochrogaster
TCTTGTAGACCAGGCTGGCCTCGAACTCACAGAGATCTGCCTGCCTCTGCCTCCCGAGTGCTGGGATTAAAGGAGTGTGCCACCACCGCCCGGCCCTCCCATACATTTAACTAGGATAAAGTTTGGTTTGAAACTCCTCATGGACATCTTTCTTCACTTCTATAACTTAGAACCTTTGTCAGTCTTCCTGAATTACACTAAGTTTCTTATTGCAGGTTCTACCTGCTAGCTTGGATTCCAATGCCTACTGCTCATCCTCTTCATTCAAGGCTATCATAATCTAGTCCTGCCTTCTAGTACGTGTCCGTGTGTTAGTTTTCAACAGTAAATGATTACTTTATAGTCAATATTCATCAAAAATACTTTTATTTTAAAAAGAGTATCTTATAATGATGCAAATAATTTTCCTCTAATGGGGGCTTGGAGCTATAACACAGTGAAACTTTCTTTGAGCTGGTGAGGAGAGATTTGGGGGACACATATAAAAAGAGGAACTCACATTTATCTAGAGCCTATCCAACTGCAAGAAACCATGAATTTTTCAGTCAATGCCTATTCATTGCAAAACTGAAAATCCTGATTGAGCATTTCATTAATATCCTCAGCCTATTAACTTTGCATCATTGTTACTGTTATTTATTTATACTCTGGGATTTTCTATTTGTTTTAGAGTTTTCCTTCCCTTTGGGGTGTGTGTTGGGGGGTGGATGTCTAAGGGAATAAAAGGAAAGTTGTACTTCGGCAGGCATGACTGAGCTTCAGAACCGTGTCTGTGACTGCAGGGAGAATATGCTTGAAGGTATTTCAGGCCATAGCCCTCTCAGAGATCTTCCCACACGGCTCGCTTAGCTCTTACTTTCATTTTGTACTAAGCAAAAACTCATTTGAGGGCTATTTAGTGCTCTGGTTTGTGCGTTCTAATACCAGATAAAAGTTAAACAGATGAACCATTTGGGGGGTAAGAACTGGGAAATTCACGGCTGCTAAAATGCTTTAAAGTTCCAAAACGGTTTTGGTTTTTAAACCCATTTTCCATGTTCTAGCAGCTGTGGGTTTTCCCAGGGCTCCCCCTGTGGCTCAAAAGGGAGCTGCTTAATGCTTAACAGATGAGTCAATTGAGTTTTTAAATGCAAAATTAAACTTAAAGTGCACAAAGAGCACAGGGGAATCCACAGCCAAGAATAGACTGGAGGTTGATAGTGAGCTGAAAGCCCTGGGCTGTGGGGGACGCCACCACTGAGAGGATGGGATGAGCACATTCATTTTTTTAATCATCCTTTGAACTGTTTGCAATTATATCCCACATTACGAATAGGCTTTTTTTTTTTTTACTGCTATTGAATTTTGATTTATTTATATGTGCCTGTTTCTTTTAAGGACAAAAAGGGAAAATATAGATGGCTAGTCTTTGTACATGTCAGAACAAAAGTGTTCTGATTTCCGTTTATGTTGGTCTTAGGAATGATGAAGGGTAGAAGAGATGGTTTGGTTGGTAAAGAGTTTCCTGTACAAACAAGAGAACCCAAATTTGGGTGTCTAGCACCAACAAAACACACAGGCATGCCTGCTATCCAGCATGGGAAAGCAGAGCTAGGAAGATGCTGCTCAGCATGGCTAGGTAAGTGGTATGTTCTAGGTACAGTGAAAGACCCATCCCAAATATACAGTGCAGAGAGCACTTGAGGAAAAGACACAATGCCAACCATCTATACCCTCCATGCGTGCACGCACACACACACATGCTCGCACGCACCAAAACAACAGTAACAAGAAAACCATGGCAAAGTAATTTGATTCACACACATACCAAAAACAAGCATAGAAAAAACAACAGAAAACCATCAAAGCTGCTGAGAAAAATTTAGGGGGTGGGGTGGGGGAAGAGATAGAGTTAGAAAGGGGGGGGGGAGAAAGGGGAGAGAGACAGAGAAGGAGGGAGGGAGGGAAGGAAGGAGAGCGAGTGAGAGAGAGAGAGAGAGAGAGAGAGAGAGAGAGAGAGAGAGAGAGAGATTGTGAGGCAATTTGGTTCCTTCAGTAATTTGTGTTTTTCCCTGTGTACTTTGGTATCTTTCTTCTAGTGCCTGAGACACTCTAGGTTCTCAGAAGTTTCTGTTTTAAAAGGTCGGAGGGCAACTGTGAACTTCCTATCCGGTTCGTTGTTTGTTTGTTTTTCCTTTTTTAGTTTTTCAAGACAGGGTTTCCCTTTGTAACAGCCCTGGCTGTCCTGGAACTCACTCTGTAGACCAGGCTGGCCTCTAACTCACAGAGATCCACCCGCCTCTGCCTCCAGAGTGACTGGACTAAAGGCGTGAGTCACCACGCCCTGCAGATTGACTACTCTTGCAGGTGAGTATGTTTGGTTCCCAGCACTTGCGTGGGGCGCTTCACACCAGCGGTAACTCTCATCTCCAGCACATCAGAAATCTTCTTCTGGGCTCTTTGGGCACCTGCACCCAGATACATATGTCCCTTCCCCAAGCCCACATTATTAAAAATAAAATAAATCTTTAAAAAAAAAATAAGGTCCAGAGAAAGATTGGACCAACATCGTTAATAGGTTTTTGTGCTTCAAAGCAAATCTTTGAATGCATTTGAGAAAATCTACTGTCATTGTAAACAGCGAAGTGCTCATAGCCTCATAGGCTCCCAATATCAACTCTAAAATGTCACAGTGTAATTTCCTTCGTTATGGATGATAACATGAACTGTTATTTTTCAAATCATGAGGTCCTTGTCGAGAGCCAATCTCCTCATTTCAATCCAATGTACAACTCACCCAGTGAGGCTCCTCAGGTTCACAATTACTACTAAGATTATGGAAAAAAAAATGCATACTTAAAGCTTTGGTTTCTTTGTAGTTTGGAATGGTGTGCCCCCGGCCTGTTACATTTTAATTATTTTGAGGATTATTCGTATGGTTAGAAAAAAAGCTGAAAAAAGAATATTTTCACTGGAAAACTTTCATTGTTCACATGCTACATTTCTTAGCTTCTTGAGTTTGAAAAATACTTAGAATCCTTTAAAAGTTTACACTTGAAGAAATCATTCTGCAAACTCCGAAGTGGAAATTCCCACTGAGATACTAAGAAAAGGAGACAGGAATATTACACAGTCACACCTGCTATGTCATCAGGTCCAGCAGCAAGCAGTGAAATCACAAAGGTGAAGTTACAAAGCTACATGTGTGTATGTGTGCACACATGTAACTGCACACACATGCTCTGAAGATGTACATTTAATCACAGGTTTCACTCCTTAGTTATTTTCATAGCTCTCAGATTGCTAAGTCAATCATTTCAAGTTTGAGAATTATCATGATCCAGTCCCAATCTGAAAGAAGGAAATGAGTTACTAATTCCCAAACAAACGAATGAATGAATGAATAAATAAGCCAATAGATAATTATTATTGTTCAAATGGAGTCTCCACCTTTATTCTGACTCCAATCAACCCTTCATATTTAGTGGAATGCTTATTTCATCTTAATTTTTAAAGTTGAAGTATTGCTTCTGAAAATAGTAACTCCAAAAGAGTGGGTTGTGGATTAGTGTTCCCAGTCTGCACTGGTTGCTGTGTAGCACAAAGTGTACATCTCTCAGATAACTGAAGTCACCTGAGTCACTGACTAGACTCAGTGTTGTCAGTTTGTCTGAAAAAAAGGTGTTGATGAGGCTAGGCTTCTGCGAAAGGAACGATACAGTTGATGTTTTAGTGCCTACCTACCCATAATGGTTAAAGTCTGTGTGTTCAGGCCAAGTAGAATCTCCCTGCTTCAAGGCACACCAGACAAATGGCATTCCTTCTATGTCTTTAGAAAATGTGCTGAGCGATGGATGTATTTCTCCACGGAGCTGCAGGGTTGGGTATCAGTTAGTCGTTATATATTATTCAGAGAAACTAGGCTAACTTGAATATGTAATGCTTGGATTGGATATTCACTCACACATGACCTCTTTGAAAGGATGGCTATCAGAATATAGGTTTAACTAACAAGAATTTGCTCTAAGCATGACCTATTTTGTGCCCAGATCTAATTCTAATCTATGCTTACTCCCAAAGGACTTTATACCTGTATGTAACAGTGTTCTTCTCATGGACGTAAGTGAAAAAGGCAATCTGCTGTTTCTGAATCAGATGTGTGGCTCTTTCCATAGTTCCACATTTCGCTATTTTTTTTGTAGGATTTGGTTAGCAATATTTAGAACACGTTGCTATATATAAAGGCAAACACACATGTACCTATATACCTGTAAAATTATATTCCTAAATTGAATTTTAATACACAACACTGTTTAATCCCCTTGTTTAATTATTTGTCTCCCTTTCTCCAAATTAAAATAATTATATTTTTCTTCTCTGGTGAAATGTCAGCTTAATTCAGTTTTTACTAGGTGATTTGAAATCATTATTCAAGCAGAACATTATCATTATCTTTTTAAATTACTCAGCATAGTTTTGGGGGCTTTCACAAGTAGAGGCTAACATGCATTGGTGCAAAAAGAAACAACTCTTCATATTCCAGTAATACAAAACCAACACTGCTTTGATGAGATTTTTAATATGCTCATGGGAGCAACAGAACAGTCACTGATGATGAGTGCAAATTACTTGCATCTTATTTATCTTCAAACCTGTCCCAGAATGTATTATTACATCATAGGCAATAATGTATTTTGTCAATTATAGGAAAAGTGGAGTTTTATTAATTTAATTATACTTACTGTTTACTATAACACTCTGAAAATGACCCCTGTGTATGTAAAACATTTCAGAAGCCCTGGTGAGAAGTAGATATGGTTAGTCAGATTTTACCATTTGAAGAAATATTAACAAAATGAGGCTCCTATTTCAGTCCATTCCTTATCACTTCACATTTGTTTTCAAGGTGGATCTCTGATTGTCAACAGCAGTTGCTCACATTGGGAGTTTGTAAATCATGTTTGAACGTATATCTGTGGAAAAAATATAAAAAGCATATTGTATAAAATATTTAATGTTAGAAATAGAATCTCTTCTCTATTAGATTTGTTTGCTTCAATCATCCCTATGACTGTAAAAAAATTGTCCATAAAAATATTAAATGTTAAAAACAGAACGAGAAGCAATAGATAAACACAATCTTTACTCCCCAGTGAAAAAATAAAATATGCAAATATTAAAATTAGGGGACCCTGCTTCTTTTCTCTCTTACACAATTGATTAAATTGTCACTGCTGGAGATTCCATGGGGTTTTATTCCCTTTATGACCATATTCAATTGGACAGACAGAAAAATATATTGCCACAGACGAGACCCACCACCTGGGTACAGTGTGTTTCCAGTTGCCTGTAGAAATCTCTTCCAAAAAATTTCAGCTAAACTTTAAAAAAAATAAAACATCAGAAGTGATCATTTACAACAGATGTGTAGTACAGTCCTTTCAAGTGTCAGAGCTTCCAACAAGATAAAAAGTCTACATTTTCTGATTATGTCTTAGCCAAATCTCTCTACAGTCTTTACCAGCACACCCGTTTATTGTCTATCATAAACATATTCCATTTATTTTTCATGAAACTTTCGTTTTTAAAATATGGACTGGACCTGGATGATGGCTCAGTGGATAAAGGCACTTATTTCACAGACGTGGCAACACAAAATTGATCCCCAAAATTCATGCAGGAGAACTAAAGCTGCCCTCTGACCTTATGCATGCTGTATGTAGCAACACACACAATAATAATAATAATAATTTTAAGAATTAAACAATAAAGTCAATAAGAACATGTATTACTTATTTATCATCATCTATCAACTAACATCTCACTTATCCACATGTACTTTTTTAATCTTTCTTCCTAGCTTGTAGATAATTTGGTTTCCTGACTTATCAATTTTAATTAAGAAACATCCTCATACGGGGGCGGGGAGGAAGAAAGAGAAAGAAGAGAGACAGAGAGCCAACCCCCTTTGCCCAGTTATCTCTCCCACATGAACATAATTGTTTCTTATAAAAAACAAAGCAAAGCACAGAAATGGAACGATTACCTTGCCTCTTCGTGACTAGCCACGGCTCTGAAATGATTTTCTCTGTCTGTCTCTGTGTACGAAAAGCTAGTTCTCAGTGACAATATCGCCAGCCTGTGTCACTGCACTGCAAGCTGAGCAGGGAGCTGCTTCCAGCTGCAGGTGCCGGGCCTTCAGTTTTCAGGGTGCATGACAAGTTTCTTCATGGGATATTTCTCCAATACAAATACAGACACAAACTGAGGGACATGCAACAGCTAAGAAAGGTGCTTGGATAATGCTGTTGAATTTAAAAAGGCCCCCAAAAATTAAGAAAAAAAAAAGTGAGTAGCAGATGCTTTCTTGCAGTCAGGGGGTAGAAACCAGTATGTTTGTTTGCCTGGAGACGTGTGGTTGCTGCACAAGCACCACTTTATTACTGAAGGGGAAAAATTATCTCAATGAATTTTAGATGCTTTCACATGTGGTTGGGAATATTTTGTTTTAGCTTCCAGAAAATGATACTTATGATTTTTATTAGAGAAGATGGCTATCATATCTGTTAATTTCGTCTTTAACTTTTCTGATTAGGGAGATGAGTAAGCATCGAGGTTCTTATTTCTATCATAAAGATAAAGAAGTGCAGAGGAAAAGGAGTACTTTCTCTATGCTCCAGCCCCAGATTCATTGCATTTGAAAACAAAGGCTTGTGCACGTGTGTGCAACAAATATTGCTTAAATAAATATACTGACTTAACTGGAGAGTTTTTAAAGTCTACCTTTTGAGTCCTTCTCCCTCCTTATGCATCTCTCTGCTGTTAAAGCCATCGCATGTGTGTTCTGTCGATGTAAACAATGACGCTTTTAGATAGTTTAGTGTGTCTTTGCGCTTTTGATTTTCCTCCCTGTCTTCTCCCATGTTTGTTTTCCTTTTGTCTTCCTAAGACTTCCCAGGGATTTTGATTGTTATATTGTCCTCTATGCGCTATTTGACTGCTCCTTGACAAAAAAGTTTCATATCTAATCTAATTCACTTAGTTTTTCTGCTTCATTTTCTATAGTTTTATAATAATATTGCTTTTATTAATTTTTTTTCATTCACTGGCCATTTTGTTCTTGTACAAAAAGACCTCTTCAAAAGGCAAAATGGTATTACGTGTACATTTTGGCTGCTAAGTCCATTTATTTATTTATTTTTAATATCTTGGCTTTCTGTTTGCTTACTCTCCTTCCCAGCTCTGTCATTTTAAATTATCTTCTCAACTATGGCATAACCTTTCCTATTACAAACAACCCCTGGTGTCTCACTCTCTTAGGCATCTCATTATACTAAAATGTAGCTACAACTTATTCAACACTTTGAATAAGCACTGAATTCAAAATTCCCTTTACATTGTACTGAGCTCCTACTGCATGTAATGTTAAAAGGTAGATATTCCCCTCTGACACACAGGTGACAGAGGCCTAGTGACGTAGTTCTCCACCGAAAATCACACTATAACTGTGATAGCAAGGATTCGCTCAGAGAGCCACTTTGCCTCAAATCACATCCTCTTTAATAAAGCTACCTTAAACCAAACGAATGAACAAACAAACAAAATCTTACACTTTAAAGTTTGGTATGCACTGTGTTAATTCACGACTTAAAATTAGCTCTGAATTAATTTATTAACTTCACCAAAACTTTACTAGAAGTATTCCCAGCTTTTCTTTATATACTGTTAATCTGTTGCAGTGACTGTAAACATGTGCAAACTGTGACATAAAATTCGTACTTGTACCAAAATTCAGGGATAGCCGTTGTGGAGCCTAAGGGTCCACACTGTCTGCATACCCCAGAGCGTTTTATCAGGCTTCCCAGCAATGACATCAGTGATCAAATATGTTTTTACAGTTGTCAAACAGTGGATCAGGGTATAATCTCAGGCTGCTTGCAGCTGCTTTTCCCCATCCCTCCTGCATGTGTTATATTTGCCTTCTGGGAATATAAGAAAAGCTTGTGTTCCCTTATGGTCTTCATTCCCACCTCTTGTTATAGTGACAGCATGCAGGTGTAATTATTCCAACGGGCCACTTTGCAAGTTCCTTTTAACCACTTTTTAGTCATTTCTGCTTTCTTATTTTTGTTCTTACAATGTGGTTTTAATATTTAAAATACTATTGATTTATTTGTGTGTGTGTGTGTAGTATATGCCTGCATGTATTTGGCAGAGGACATGTGTATGTCTTTGCCATGGGTATATTTGAGGGTCAGAGGGCAACTTAAATGAGTCATTTCTTCTTACAACACATGGGTCCCAGGTCTCACACACACACACACACACACACACACACACACACACACACACACACACTTACAAACCAGATACAAACTTTGCATGTTTACTAGAAGTCTTAAAAATTACCACAGCTATTGCCATAAAAAATGTTTTTCTCCACTTTGGACAGAGCTTGGCAGCATTCCTTGAGATAGTCAACATTTACCTTAAGCTTCACCTACATGAAGTTGTAAACAATGATTGTTCTCCAATCTCCTAAAGAAGTTGGAGGAACAAAGTCAGCCACTGGCATCTCAGACACAGATGCCAGTGAGAGAGACAGGTTCGGGTAACAATAACGCAACAATTAAGAGAAGAAGTTTGAAAATTAAAAAAAAATGACTTCAAGTTTTAGTTCTATCCTTTTCCAGCTGCTTATCTTGAGCAAACTCTCCTTTATTCTAAACGTGTTTTTCTCTTTGATGGAGATAATAATGCCGCTTCAATGGTCCATTGTGAAAACCTAATCAAGTAATAATATAAAGCACTCAGGACTTTGGTATTTTAGGAAGACCAGTATGGGAGGAAATTGTCAGCTCTATGATCATCGTCACTAATATTAGCTATGTATTTACTAAACAATTGGTTTTTCTTTCCTTCCTTTGACACACTGTACTGAGACAGCAAAACTTTTATGCACTTTAGGAAGAATTCTTGAAGTTCTAGCATTTTCTTGTGATGATATCACTGTCACCCCACATCATGAACAACCCCCATAATGCCTTCAAGATCAAGGTCAAATCGATCCTAAATGAAATATGCCTGACTCAGCTCTTCAACACGACATTCGGACCTTACATCTATTTAAAAATACATGTTACATATGAAGCACAGAACAGCTATTACAGTGCTTAATACATGTTTTCTGGTATTTTATTACCCTCATAAGAATTACCAGGGTCAAGTGTCATGCTAAGTACACAAACACTATTAATAAAGTACCCCTAAAATTAGTTGGACTGAAGACATTTATCTTGTCTGCTTAATAGAAACCAAAAATCCACTAAAGATATTTCATGGATGTGTTCATATACATATTCATGCCTTCATTCATTTTATCAGCATTTTATCATTTATCACTTGCCTATACAATGAGAAGCCATGCCCCAAAATAAGATTCATAACTGCAGAGGCTATTTCTTTCACACGCACATATATTTACATGTTTATATGTATATATATATATACATACATATTTATATGTATACATTATATATTCACATCTGCTTTTCACAATATTACTATGTATGATGAGTGAGAAATATTTGCTCAGGTGTCAATCACAGAACATCTCTGCTTAGAGACTACAAATCAACCCATGATTTTATGTTTGCAGGTCAAAAAGTAAAACCCACAACAAGGATCAAGAGACCAATTTAAGGCAGGTGGAAGCCTTGCACTCTGAAATCTAAGAAATTGAATCATGTCACTATAATATCAGGAGGCCTGGAAAATTGGAATGCAAATACTGGATAATCTATAAAATATCAAGCCCAATGTGGAAAATATGAAATAAAATGTTCAGTGTGCTTTTGACATTATTTTCTATTGCAAAAGTTTCAAAATAATAGAAGCTTCCGCTCTTCAAACATGATGTGATGTTCTTACTTTTAAGTAAGCTCCTAAATCCGGAGTAGGATTAGAACTGGTTCCAATGACTGTTTTTTTTTCTTTCTACAGCCATTCATATTGCACTTCAAATTCATATTCGCAACTATTCAACCCTGAGTGGTAAAAAGGAGGGATTGGGGATAGGAGAGGCACAGAAGAAAAAATTCTGAAATTTAGCAATGTAATCTTGTAAGAGAAGACCTTTGAAGTTTCTTATAGCCAAAGCACTAGATAAAATTATTTGCAAATGATTGTTTAGAGACGCTTCTTGTCGAAACAATAGGAAAGTTAAAATGTAACTTTAAAAAAAAACTAAACAGTAACAAAAGAAAGTGATGATCAATTCTCTAGCTTTGATCATCTGAGGAAGGCCCAGGTACTCAGGGGGCATACGTATTACTATAAAGAATTGAAAAGGGGTAATTATGTTCATTTCATAGGAAGTCACTACTTTTGGATAGGCTATCATTAAACACTTGTTACAAACTCTGCCTTCATTCTTCTTGTGGCTATTGAGGTAGGTAGCACAAATAAATATTCTTCAGAAATCAATTTTGCTGTTTAATCTGATAAAGACGTAACAGTGAAGGCTGACCCTGTATGTAAAACCACGATTAAGACTTTAGCATGAATGTTTATAAACATGTGTAATTAGTTTTTTTCAAATTTAGAACAGCGTTCTTGCCCTTAACAAATATAACTGTAACATATCCTAGGACATGAGCGTGCAGCCAGAAATAAACAAGCCTAGGATGGAGTTTAATCTAAGTAAACACTGAAGTTGTAAACCTTCAGACTCAAATATCAAGGGCCCTTACAAATTAATGCTACACACAATAGACTCTTAAAGCTAACTTAATCCACCCCCCTGAATCTACATGAGGACCATGCATAACAATGCAGGAGCTAGGTTTCCATTAAGACTTTCTTCTCCAGGCTGTCAGCTGTTTGAAGAAATAACAATTTCCTAGACATGAAAGCTTTTCAGAAGGTTCCCACTGATGTGTAATAAAAGTGACTTTCCTTTTTTTTTTTCTTCTGCTTTCCCCTTTCCCCCTCTCAGATGTAACATTGTAGGGAGAAAAAGGGTGGACTAAGGCCATAGGCCCCCTACTAGCCTACCTTCCATGGATTATCAGTGCAGGTGTTAATATAATTGAAGGTGTGGTAGCAGATAGAGCCCCCTGATAGCTTTTCATATACAGAGATTACCTAGGTAGAGAATGCAGAGTACCTGAAGAATAGGCAAGTGTGTGCCTCATTAACATATCACCATTCAGAGGCAGCTGCATATCTGGAAGAAGAAGAAGGGAAAAAAAAAACCTTTAAAGAGCCTATTCATCTAAGTTAATGGGCCCATTGCACAGTACATTGTGTGAGAAATTAAGTCTCTGGCTGTGAACTTCCTGTGCTGTGCAAGCTGCCTTGAATCTTTTTTATTGCTTCACTGTTATTATCTCCTCCTGGAAATAAAAACAATCATGTTCTCACATCTGAGAAACCAAAACATTCCAAGATAACAAACTGGAGAATGCTGGTTGAAAGTTTCTTTTGTCTCCCTTATTAAGTGAAAAAATATGTTTTGAAATTAACGCAGCCTCCCAATTTATATCACGGCATGTAAGATTGACTGGAGCTGCCCTATGAATAACGGAAGTTTTGCTTCCCTGTTCTTAGAAAATATAATATTGAAATTTCTTTCTTAGTTATGGTTTCTTTTTAAGAATTAATTTTTGAAGGCGAATATGTTAATTTATTCAAATCAGACATGATTTTTTAAAATAATATGCAGCTGGTAAAAGAACTGCTTTTCTTCTGAAAGATAAATATAATGAGCCCTTACGAAAATAATTGTATTTGTATTCTTAAGTAATTTCCATTTCAGCACAGATTCAGTAGCATTTAAAATATGTCAACTGGAGAGATGGGTAATGTAAGATTAAATTTCCCATCATATTACTTGCAAGTTCAGAATGTTAGCTCTTGACTTTTTTCAATGGTTAGTATTACAAGGCCACCAAGTAAATTTACGTGCATTGGACACAAAATGAATCTTCCTCATATTAGTAAAATATATTTCAATTACTTCACACGCTTTATGTAATTGTCATTACCAGGATCACAAACATCTTCATCATAATGAAGGGACTGCAAGATCAATGCTGACTGGTTAAAAGTCAATGAACAAGAATTTCAGAACAGCTATTATGTTGTTGTTTTTGTTTGTTTGTTTGTTTTTCTTAATCTAGTGATCTCCAGACTTGATGCATTTGCAAATTAGCCCTGTAATTTTTACTATTTAGCAGGTTAATGAGTATAGGAGACAGCAAAAAAGGTACAATTTAACTTGCTGCCTTATCAGCTAACGGATGTTCTCTCCTCAAAAGAGCAAAATGTATGTAAATACAATAATACTTATTTTTTTTTAGCAACCATAATCATTTTACAATATGGCCAATTGATCACTGTTGTAGCACAAGACAGTATATGTTCAGATTGGGAACAGGAACACTGGTATGTTTGCCCAAACAATTCTTGGAACATTAAAGACTTTAAATCACATAACAGCTTTATTTAAATTCTCTAACAACTGTATAAAAGTTCATGAAAGCCGGAAATAGGCAAACAAGGGCTTCTGTGAGTGATGTCACAGGAAGGATGCTGAGCACATACAGTAAACCAGCGTTAATTATTTGATAAAAGTATCCTGTCAAGATTTTCTCAAGGACATGTGGGCAAATTACTCTTACTAATTAATATGAATTACTCTTATTAATATTCTGTTGTATGTAATTATTTATGGATTTATATCTGATTTAATGTGGAATATTGAAAGTGATGGTTGTGTGAGCTCTGAGGTCAATGTCTATAAATGTCAGGCTTTCCCAGACTTTGGAAGAGATGGTTAACACTCTAAACAGGACTTTAAAACAACACACACGGTTAAGGTGTAACTGTACCAAACCTCTCTATTCTTAACCAGCTTTCCAGTTTGTCGTGTTTCTATACAAAGACTACTAAAGAAATATAGAACTTCATAGATTAAGTATTTGGCTTACCCAGATTTTTTTTTTTTACACAGTTCATCATTATACGGTTCCCTTCACCAAAGAAAGCTTTGAAACTGTTCTCACAGTATATGGGGGTGGGGGTGAAATACAGAAACTTGAACTTTCCTGTCTTCTACCAGGAGTAGTGGATGCTTTAGAAATAATTGACACCAGTAATTTTGAAAGTTTCCTAAAACAGAACAAAACAACCCATTAAACTAGTTTCCTCAAAATAAGTCAGGTTAATGGACCCCTCGCCGTCTGGTGAGCACACAACAAACAGCAGTGTGCTCTAGGCGAAGGGATGACATTGTTGCTGCGCAGAAGTGACATCAGAACGTTCTTCGCTGGCATCAAAAATGCGGGCACATTGCCTCTGACTGTGTGGCCCCACATCTATTAACCTTATTGATTTGGAACCTGCTGGGTCTCCCTGGAAAACTGCTTCTTGCTGAAAGGCTGAAGTGGATCAATCCTGAACCGTGAACAAGAATCCAATAAAACAACAGAGTAAGGACCTTTAATGGTTAAGTATTCCCTAAAGTAAATCAAATTAAGGACGGGCCATAATGAAGCTTATTTTAAGATTTTTGAGATGTCAATTGATTCCAGGTCTGCTGAAGTCAAGCATTTCTAGTGGGGGCATAAGACCCTGTTCAGAGATAACTTTCATCTGTCGTGAGGTAATTAGCTAACTATAACGAGGAAGGCTGGATTTCTGTAACCAAGATGTTTGTCATGTGTATATAACTGCTTTTAAACTCAAACCTTAAGATGTCACTATTATTGTCATTCAAAATTAAGCCTTAAGCATATATTTGTGGTAGCCAGAAATCTAGTAGGAGCAAAAATGTTTTCCCTGCTGCATACCAAAGCAAATGTCTTTCAAATTATTTAGCTATCTTTAACATGCCAATGGATTTTCTGAAGTTCTTTAGTAAGTTTGCAAACCTTTGGAAATTCATGATTAAAAGTAATGACTAAAGAGTCCAGAGCTCCTTATTTTTCTAGAAAGATAGAAATGAACTACATACGTAAGAGGAATGCCACAAAGCCATTTTTATCCAAATGGACCTTTTGGATTCAGCTTCCACCTTCTCAAATCTCCCATTCTGGTGCCTTGTTTAGTGTACAGATCTGCAGAGAAATCTCAGACACTGAGACTAAGCACTACTATACCAACAAAAAGATTTGAAAATCTTACCAATACTTACTTTTAAAGTCTTATAATTTATCCATTTATAAAGAACATGTGAATTTATGATGTTTAATATATATTTAAGTTTTATATTTGTGCAAATTATGTGTATGTTTATAATAAATATTTCTATATTACTAAATATTTCTGTTTTTTTCCTAATCACGTCTATTATTTACTTTTGTTACTCATTTTTCTATACTTAAGAGTTCTAGAGACTGGGGCCTCACCAATACAAAGCAAGATCTGGACCACTGAACTGCATCCCCAGATTCCACAAGTACTTTTGAAATGACTGTTTCTAAATTATCTCTCTTTTAGTTAATGTCTATACCAAAAAGCTGTAAATAAAACACCTTGTAACTAAAAATGTAGCCTACAACCTCTGATTTGAAAAGAGTGATAAATGGCCAACATTTTTTTTTAATTTCTAAAAGATTTTATATGTGGTATTTTAGAGAATTGACTTTTGATTGCTCACTGGGAAATACATAATAGGGTGTATTGGTCATTGAAAATTTTAGCCTGGTTGTCAGTTAGGTTGAAATTAACCTATGAAACCACAAGAATGAAAATTCATGTCTCATTGCAATTAATACTTATATTTAACCAGTAATTCACAGTAGCATATGCAACATATCTAAACTAGAATATATCATATGTTATCCCTAGCACTTTTTTCTTTATTGACGGCTCTCCAAGGAATACACTGGAATGAGTTCTGTCTGCCCTACTAATTGATAATTATTTAATTAGTAATTTATAATGACAATGGGATTTTTAACCCCCCTCATGTGTCCATCTCTCTTTTAAGGCAGGAATAGAAAATTCTTCCTCATTTTTGCACCAAGTCCGAGTTAACATTAGTTAAAGTGTGCCCTCGCTGAGGTAAACTAAAGGCTACGCTTGCTGCTCCCTCCTTTAAACTGCAGCACTTCCTTCCCATTATTGGGGTGACTGGCATGCTAACAATGTGTGTGGGTGGAAAGCCTTGTTGTGTCACTGTGGTCAGTTCTAACAGCAGCTTCATTAGTTCTTTTTACAACAAAAGCTGGGGTTTCCCCTGGTCTTTCTTTCTTTCCATTAGTTGGCATGGGGCCCGAGTTTTCCTAGGACCCCCTGCTTGACTTTTTTTTTTTAAATTTCAGAGCGTCTTTAGAATGGCAGAGCTATTTGAACAGTAGGAATTGTAACTGATAGACTATTTGCAGAAGAACTCGTGAAAGTTCTCTTTGTTCTACCTTCTTTAGCCAGGTTTATCAGCCCTTCCATCCCTCCAACCAAAGAGGAAAAGGAAATCCACTTTTAATTATACATTGATGGAAAGCACTGGGAGGAAGGCTGAATTCATTTTAGAATGCCCATTTTATACTTTATTACAAACAAAGAGAGTTGCTGGTAGCGCCGCAACTCTGCTCAACTCCTGAGCAAAAGCTCAAGTTAAAACTGATCCTTTTCTATAACATCTCAGTTCAATTTATTATCTGGCTGCTAATGAAAGAATTCTCAGAAACACAATTGTGTAAATTTGATGTGTATATGTATATAATCTTTAACTCTATGGTAGGTTATGTAGGTAAAAGCAGCAGGATTAAACTGATAGACCTTTAAGGTCATTTAAAATAGCTATTCATCAGCTTGAAGTTTTTGAAAATTTGTTTTCTTATATCTTACATGTAAAGAAATAGATGCTAAATAAAAAGACTTGCATTGGAAGAAAGTGAAATAGTGTGATATGGTCAGAAATATTGTAGAAATGATGTATTTTTAACTAGTTATTCTTTATAGAAATAAAAAAGAGACTAAACATTAAGGCTAAAAAAAGGGACAAATCCTAAGAGTTAAAATCCCGTCACTTTCTTTTACATCTTTAAGATGCATGTTTACTTTCTTGAGATGCTTAATGACTGCTTTTCACGGTCTGATTATGTAAGAAAAAGCTCGTTAAAGCTTTGTGTCCCTGAAGGCTCCATAAGACCCACTGTCAAGCATGATAACACCATGCAGATGTATGTTCTCACCATCCCTAGACACTTAACATATCTGTGTGCTAAACAGGACAAGTCATTTCTTCTGGTTAAGGAAACAAGACGTAAGAGAATCTGTTATTACTAGTTAGAGTCCACCAAGAAAGTAAAGGCACTTTGGTCATAAAAAACTTAATATAGAAATAAGATATTTGACAAGTGTAAACATAGCTATTGAGTGATGATCCAGAAGAGAGTTGTAATCATCATATATACAATGATCTCTTGAAGCACAAGTGAACATGAAAGGAAAAGCACCCGGGGAAACATTAAGCAACAATCTGTGGAGTTGTCTGTGGTTTCAACCACCCCTTCTGAAGCCTGTGTTGCTTCTATGAGAGGCAAAAAGCAATACTTTTTCTAATTCACCTCAAGGGTAATGGCTGACATTTCTAGAGCAGAGCAGAGCATCGACATGACAGCTAAGGTTTTGTAAAGAAGACCCAAAGATTTGGGAGGAGCTGCTTTCATGCTTATGTTTGATGAAACCAAGGAAGTCTTGTAGATCAGGTTGGACAAGAAATGCAGATAATAGGCTGGGGAGATGGCTCAGTAGGTAAACATGTTTCTTGGGAAGGCCCAATAGTCAGAGTTCAATCCAAGAACCCACAATGAAGAGAACCAAATCCTGGAGGCTCTTTTCTGACTTCATCTTGTGTTTTGTGATGCATGCGTGTCACACTCAAACACACACACACACACACACACGCGCGCGTGTGCACAACCCCCCCAACCAATAGCAACATAAAATAATAGAATAAAGTAAACTAAAGAGGTCAGTTTTAGTGACCACCAGTGAGTAAGGTGTTATAAGTCCTTAGCAAGGACACGTTTTTAAGATCTTCTTTCATGTTCCAGTTTAATTTCTGTTGTTGTGGCAAATGCCCTGAACAAAGGCAGCTTAAGGAAAGAGAAATGCTTATTTACCTTCAATTCCAGGTTGCAATCCATTATTGCAAGGAGTCTAGACAAGAATCTTAGCAAAGGGATAATAAATTCATGTACCCTGGCTGTTATGCTCAGCTAGCCTTTTTTTTTCTGAAGAAGTTCAGGGCCCAGTCTAGGGAACGAGGCCAGGCTGGGGGGGGGGGGTCTGGTTCTTTCTCCACCAGTTAACAACAAAAAATAGTCCCTCATCCTCCTGCAGTTGGTAAAAACTAATACAGAGACCCACAAGTGGACAATGTGCAGAGAGGGAGAAGCCACGGAAAACAGTAATAAATAAGATGTCTTCATCAAACCCCTTCCCTCGGGGTTCAGAGACCTACACTGAAGAGGAGGTAGGAATTACTGTCAGAGTCAGAGAATTGAATGGCACTACAGAAACCGTATCTTCCAGACACAGCAGGACTGATGTCCACATGAACTCACAGAGACTATGGCAGCACTTGCACAGGTTCAAGACAAACATGGTCTCAGTACAGAGGGGGAAATAGACATGAGGTCCTAATCCCTAACAAGAAGCCATTTACAACTGGTAACCATTCACACAAGAAAAATTACCTTTCTCCAGTGGAGTTTTGCTGTACAATCAAGCCACGCTTAAGGGCAGGCCAATACACAGCAACAGATGATCACAAAACAAACTATGGTATTTTTGTCGATTGTTTTGTCTTATGCCACGCCAGCGCAGCCTGGATTCCGAGACTGGCCAGGGTGCTGGGATTGATACATGGAGGCTTCTTTTCAGGTGGAAGAACAGCAACCTTTATTTTTCCCCAGCTAAAGCCTTTTATACCTCTACTGCTTCTGTGGAAAAGCACTGGCCAGGAAGAACACAAACATCCTTGTCAATTACAGAACACAAGGAAGTTCCACTGTCAGTCTGGGGGAGTGAGGGCAGCTAGATCACAAGTCTTAGATTTCTTTGAACAGTTTTTAAACCTTACTAGTTTTGCTTTTATATAATAGTCTCTTTTTGTGTGTTTTTTTTTGATGTGTATATGTGTGTTTCATGTTTTTCTTTCTTTTTTTAAATTTATTTTCTGTTTGTTTTCTAAGAAGAGAGAGTAAGAGAAAAAGAAGAAATGGAGTTAGATGGGTCAGGAGGAGGGGAGAATCTGGGAAAAGATGAAGTATGGAAAACTGTGATTGGACTATATTGTATGTGAAGAATTATTGAAACAAAAAAAAAATTCCAAGCCTCCACAGACATGCCTATAGGCCAACATAATCTAGATAATACCTAGTTAAGGCTCTTTTCCCAAGTGATTCTGGGTTATGTTTAGTTGATAGCTAAAAGTGATCAATACAGGTTGCACAACAGGATACCACTGGAAGGATCACATGACCTATTTGTGGGTGAGGAATATTAGATTTATTATAGGACATCTCTGACCAACAAAGGCAAAAGAAAGTTAGAGTGATTTGGGTTCTGTGGTTTTCCCAGTTGCCAAAGCATCATACTTTGGAATCATGTGTTCTGAAATCTTAGGTTTTACCTAAGTAATGTCACAGTCAAGCATGTAATGGTAGCCTTGGTGCTGTGGTTGGTCTGTAGGGCCAATTGTCAGAAAGATAGGAAGAACCTGGAACAGAAAAAGAGTGGTTAGAGTTTATGACCTAATAAAGATTTTGGTCCTTCACTGTGTTGGATCCCCATGGTCTTCTCAGAGTAGCACTCTCTCGGCTCGTCTCTCTTCTCAATGTCATAGGGACTTTTTTCTTGAGTGATTCTAACAGAGAAAACATGGATAGCTTGGGTTCTGGAAAATATAATTCTCATCCTATTTTAAATGGTGGTGATAATGCCCCAAGTTGACAAGACACACAATGCAGCATGTGAGAAGGGTTGACCAAAGAACACACATTTTGGGTTAGACAAGAGAAACATTTAAAATTGCTGAGACTATATATATATTAAATGTTTCCACTAAAAATGTTAATAGAGATGCTAATTAGTTTAACACAATCCTTCTATAATGGGTGCATATATCAAAGCATCTTATTGTGTTGTACCTGTAAATTAACAATTCAAATTTGAACAACAAGAAGCCAAAGGATGGAAACTACCGTTTACACTCTAGTGGGGAAAAGGTGGTTTCACTGCGATCAAAAAGGTAAAATGGTTGCCAATAATACCTTTGTGATTTCTGACTTGAATGCTCCTTGTCTAAATGTCTTCTCTTAATTCGTTTACCTGAAATGTCATCTGTTTATGCTCATTATAGTTCTTGTATTATCCATGACATTTTCCCTGATTACTTCACTCAGAATAAATGAGAGTTGAGGCTTGCACAAAACAAATCTGTGCTGAATAGTTTTATTTCAACTTGACATAGGCTGTTAACCGAAAAGGGGAAACCTCAACTGAGATAAAGACTCTGTAAAGCACAGCTGTAGGGCATTTTCTTAATTAGTGACTGATGGGGGAGAACTCAGCCCCTTGCTGAAGGGTACCATCCTTGAGTTAGAGGTCCTAGGTTCTATAAGAAAGCAGCTTGAGCCAACCATGATGGGCAATCCAGCAAGCAGAACTTGCCATGGCATCTCCATCAGCTCTTATCTCTAGGTTCCTGCCCTGTTTAGGTTCCTGCACTGTGTGAGTTACTATCCTGATTTCCTTCAGTGATGGAAAACATGGGAGATATGGAAACATATATAAGCCCTTTCCTCCCCAAGTTGCTTTGGTCATGATGTTTTATCACAGTGATAGGTACACTAACTAAAGCAATATCTAATCGTGTATCATTTTAAATCTTGCAGGATGGCTGGTGGTTGCTTCCTTAGTCTGTTGACTTTTTTGAGAATGAAAATTATCTATTCAAAATAAGGGTTTTCTTTTGTTTGTAAAAACTATGTTACATCTATAAAGCTTTCCATTCAGTTTTGCTTAAATGAAATTTTGTGGTATATTCTAATTTTAAAAGGTAGTATTTTCTAGATCTTAGATCCTTCCATTAATAGTAGGTAGAATTTATCTCTCTAGCATAAATCTTTACTTATTCCTGGAAGTTGTTTTACCAGCTAGATATAACAAATGAGACAGAAGTAGGGAGTTGTAAGATCGTGTATAGAGGATTCCATTTTCTCACTATTTGTTAAGCCACCAGACTCTATGTGGAAAGCTCAGGTTTGTCGACTGGGTGTTCTGAGACCACAGAGGCAGGTGTAATAGTTGAGCAAATCTAGCAGCCTCTTGATCCATCATCTGAAAACAGCCAATGGCCTCTAGCAGACTGCCCAAGCCTGGTCTAAATATCAACATGAAAATTCTAAAATAAAATTATCATTTTAAACTATTAAATTTAGAGATAGAGTCTTACATAGCAACAACTAACAGATGCATCATCAATTGTTCTGTTGCCATTTAAAAATATTTTTATATTTATTTCTTTTATTATTTTATATGTATGAGAATTTTGCCTACATTTTCATATCATGCAACATGTGCATGCCTGGTCCCTGTAGAGGTCAGCAGAGGATGTTGGCTCTTTTGGGACTGGAGGGGAGTTACAGAAGGTTGAGAACTACCATGTAGGTACTGGGATTCAAACCTGGGTCCTCTGTAAAAACAACAAATGAGCTTAACCATTGAGCCAACTCCCCAATCCCAAACTTCCTTTTTTGTTTTCTTTGGTTTTGGTTTTTTTGAGAAAAGATCTATTTATAGCCCTGGTTGTCTTACAATTTTCTTTGACAACCAGGCTGGTCTTGAACTCACATAGATCCACCTGCTTCTGGCTTTCAAATGCTATAGTTTCATGTGCCACCACACCAGCTATAAGATGTTTATTTAGATTTATTTAATTTTATATGTTTGAGTGTTTTACTTTCAAGCGTGTCTATGCACCATGTGTGCCTTGTGGCCTGATAGAAATCAGAAGAAAGCATTGGATTCCCTAGAATTTAGAGTTATAGATAATTGTAAGTGACATTGTGGATGTTGGGAACCAAACCAGGGTCCTCTGCACAAACAAGTGATCTTAACCCCTGAACCATCTTTCCAGAACCTGTGTTTCTTCTTTTTTAACTTTTCATTTCAGAGGGTCTTTTTAAAATATCATACAGAGACTTTGAATATCTTTGCATTTTGATGGGAATGAATGAATTTTCATAATCATATGATCAACTTACAAAAGTTATTCAATATATTTAGGTCTAGATGGCTCAAAATATATAACTGATATAATATGATTAATATAATAAATGAGCTTCTAATGTTTTTCAAAATATTTTTTTGGATTCTATGAAAGTAAAATATCATTTATTTGTTTTTTAAGATGCTTGCCAATTGGAACAATATTTCAAGTTATTAAAAAGCCACGACTATCCTTTGTAAAACTTATGAGATGCCTGATCTGTCTGAACCTTGATCTTGGGCTTTTCAGCCTAGAGAATTATGAGAAACCATTTTTTTGGTGTTAAGTTACATAATTTACAGTATTCTGATATTGGCAGGTAGAAATAACTTTATCAATTTTTGATTTTTATATTGTTACTAATACAAGGTGTATAAAGTTATTTCTACCTGCCAATATTTGGAGATGGTTCATTGGGTGAAGCACTTGCCACATAAGCATCAGAACCAGTTCTCGGTTAATAGAAACTGGACTTCTGGGGCAAGGTGGCTACTTAGACTAGCTGAAATTGGTGACCTTTGGGTTCAGTAAGAGAACCAGCCTCAATAAATAAAACACGGAAATATCAAGAAAGAAATCAACATTAACTTCTAGACTCCATAAACACATATATGCATACATACACCTGATTTATGCAAACACATTTACACATACCGCATACATATGATAGTCTTTCTGACTAGAGTGAGAAAGATTCTCAAAATATTTTAAGTTGTATTCTCCTCATGGTTTTTGATGTTTAAGATTTGTTCAAATATTGGATTTGTATTTCTTTTTCTTTGGTTTACATATTTTATTTTATGTGTATGAGTTCTTTGCCTACATATATGTATGCCTTCTACATGTGTGCCCCATGCATACTGGGTGAGAAGAGGTCCCTGGATTTCATTAGCCCATTTATTGTTTATATAGCTTACTGGACTGGTGTTTCTCTTAGTGTTCTAGTGTAGTGAAGAGGGCACTATGACCACAACAAGTCTTATAAAGGAAAGCATTTAACCTGGGCTTGCTTACAGTTTCAGAAGTTTAGTCTATTATCATCATGGCAGAAAGCATGGTGGCACTCAGGCAGACATGGTGCTGGAGGAGCTGTGGATTCCACATCCAATGTTCAGACAATAGGAAGAGAGAGACTCTGGGACTTTCTTGGGCTTCTGAAAACCTCAGTGCCCAGTCCCAGTTACACACTTCCTCCAACAAGGTTACACCTTCTAATCCTTTCAAACAGCATCACTGCCAAGCATTAAAACATATGAGTCTATGAGGTGCATTCTTATTCAAACCTTCACAGTGGTTTTACATACCAGATGTTCATCTGTCTGGTATAGAGTTGGCAAAACTCTAACCAGGTGTATAGGCCATGTTTTACTCTATTGATTGCTTCCTTTGCTGTGTTACCTTTTCACATAGTCTCATTTGTCATTTCTTTGAGAAATTTCTTGTGTTAATGGAACTCTTTTTAAAAAGGCTTTGCCAATGTCTTATCTTCAAGTGATTTTTCTTTATATTTTCCTCTAGCTGTTTCAAACACAGATTTACACTGAGGTATTTGATCAAATTAGAATTGGTTTTGGACCCAATTTTTGCACTATTTTTATTTATTCATTTTTATTCTTTGACAATTTCACATATGCATATAATGTTTTCTGCCTATTTTCTCACCCTACCCTCTCTGACCTCCTTCTCATCCCTATCAATACCCATCTTTTTTTTTTTTTTTACCACTTCCTTTCTCTAGGTTTACAATTTTTGCTTTGCTACCAACTAAATTTTTAAGGCCACCTGTGTGACCATGAGTTTGGAACAGTATATTGGTGGATTCACAACTTAAACAGGGAATCTGTCTCTCAGTATCTAATGGTATCAATAATTCATCAGGGAGAGGTAGGACACCTTAAGTATCTTTCATATGCATGACTGACTGTTGATTGTGACAGTCTTGTGGAGGCCTAGTACTGGGAACATCCCTCCACCCCTCATGACTCTTTTACTGCTTTATGGTGTATAAAGATACTCTGACCCTTAGTTATCTCACTCAGTAGAACACTTTCCAATTCTACCAATTCAAATTTCTTTTTTATTTACTGAAAAATAAAATTTCATTGTGTACATACATAGCACATGTTCATTAGTCATTCACCAGTTGATAGGCTTTATGATGGTTAGAAAGAAAATGGCCTCCATAGAAAGTGGCACTATTAGGAGATATGGCCTTGTTGGAGGAGGTGTGACCTTTTTGAAGGAACTGTGTCCACTGTGATGATGGGCGTTGAGGCCTCATATGCTCAAGTCACCCCGTTGTGTCAGTTAACTTCCTATTGCCTGTGAATCAAAGATGTAGAATTCTCAACTCCTTCTCCAGCACCATGTGTGCCTGCACACTGCCATATCCCACCATGATGATAATGGGCTGGACCTCTAACTATATGCCACCCAATTAAATGTTTGCTTGTGCAAGAGTTACTGTGGTCATGGTGTCTCTTCACAGCTATAGAAACCCTAATTGAGACAGGCTTCCAAGATGATTCTATTTCTTCTGAGAGCATCTCTGCGGTAGGAACTGGAGTACTTTGAAGACAACTCCAGGAGTGTTGTATCTGGGTCATGTCATAGCTCCCAGGAAGGGCCAAAGCTATATCTCACTCTGCCTTGGAAATCCTCTGTAGTCCAGGTTGACCTCAAACTCGTAACAATCTCCTTGACTCAGCCTCCTGAGAGTTAGTACCAGAAGTGTGAGTCACCACATCTGGCCAAAACTGAATTTATTCTCTGTTCAGGTTTTTATTTGTTTGTTTGTTTGTTCTTACAAAAAAAAGTTTTAATGAGAATTTTCTGTTGTGTGTAGTGATTTTATCTTATTTTGTTTTTAATGAATTAAATAGAACATGCTTTTGAATAAACAAATACACACATGCTAAATTTCAAACGCTCAATACAATGTTCCAGCTGAGTCCTCATATTCAAATACTTTGTTTCAAAGTATTTCAATGTGAAACACTATAAACTATTCATTCTGAGTGAGCTGTTAATAAGTGAGCTGTGAAAGTTATCAAAGTTGTAGTTAGATAAATCATTTACATCTGATAATCTCCCCAGATGTTGACTGTCAGTACCAGAACCTAGAATGGGATGGGGATTGGGGAGGACAGGATCTGTGGTCAGATACTTTTCAGTCTGCTTTTCATCTGTTGCAAACTCCAAGCATATCCTCTCACGTCCGTGATGCCTGTTCAGAGCTGCGGCTTCTGTCAATGATTTTCTGAGCTGAGGAAGTCTAGCACATTTGTCCAGAAACAGGAGGGAGTCCATCTCTGCTCTTCTCTTGCTTTCTGTAGCTAAAACTTTCACATAAGATTAGGCTTCATCTGATGACTGCTGGTGATGCTCAGTTTCAGTTCAACTGGGTAGTTCTGCTACTTCTTGACATTTTTTTTTTAAATTACAATCTCTCTGAACACTCACATTAACAGAGAAGAGCAGAACACTCCTAACACAGATGATTACGGGTACATATTTTACGCTTATGTTCTTAGATCAAAGGGTAAGTTCTAACTAGAGTTGAAAGCTGCATAAGAAGCAGGAATGAGACTAATTCCACCGTAAACATCTTGCCTGTGCATTTTAAGATTATCAAAACACATACACGTTTTAAAATATTTAAAATTCAAAATTATCATTTAAATACCTGTTTAAAAGTCATAGTAGAGATTACCCATTTGAAAAAATAGTCCTCTGTGCCAGAGGCCAAGGTAGAGAGACAATATGATCACAATTATTAAGGTCAAATGAAGAAAAGAAAAAGTCTTGATTAAATTTACATCTTTCAGAAAAAAAATTAGAAAGACTTCTCTTGTAACTAAAATGAAGTTCTCAGCATTTTCTCACAAGCAGCACTACATTGGTCCTTAAATTTTCTTTTCATTTTTCTACAAGATGACATACTACCAAGGATTCTTAAAAAAAGTATCTCTGCTTATCTCTAAGTCAGGCTTGAAAATATTTTGAGAGCACATGTGCAGATGAACCTGATTCCTCTGCTCAATCACCTCCTCAGTCCCTCTCTGTCTGGTCTTAATTGGAAGCCAAATTGCTTAAGATAGAATGAAACTTGCACGGTGATAAATAATAACAATAAGAAAAAAACAGGAATGGAACTAGAAAAAAATGGATAAAAATAAATAATTAAAAAATATCAACATATAAAGATGAAAGTACAATCTCTGACATCCTCATAATTTGCAAATTGCTTCTATTTCAAGAAATGCACGCTGCGGAGATACTTAAGATTATCCACATAAATTCACCAATAAACAAAGCATGTTACAAAGCAGGAACACAACCAACATTCACCCCTCCATACACACATTCCATGTTAACCAATGAGCTAGTCGCTCAGTCTACAATTACACATCTCTGCCCTTAAAAAAATATGGGTGAGTGGTCGAGGCATGCTCCAAAGATGCAGAGAACATGACCAGTACTGTGTGAGGTTAGAAATGCCCTTAATGGAGGCATTTGTACAAGATCTAATGTGATGAATGGTTTCTAGCTGGGAATTTCACTTTTAGTTTAAAGTTGATATTTGGAGAAGAGTTAACTAGAAAAATCAGACGATAGATACAGCATGTACAAGGATTTGAGGGTAGGAAGAAGCATAGTAAATACAAGGCTCTGCTAGGAAAAGTGCTGTGAAGAAAATGGCAGGAGGGATTCATGTGGGAAGTGGCAAAAACAGTAAGACAAGTCCAGACTCAGTTCCCTGCTCTTCACCTCATTCCTCCTCTCTTACCTTCTTCGCTCCTTCCCTCTGATTTTTCTTCTTCTCAAATAACGCAATAATAATGAAGATCTCTCATTTAAAACATTTCAAGTGCTTTGGGCAGAAATGACTTTGGAAAACGTGCATGGAAAGATAGACTGGGGATATTTATTAAATTAGTAAAATGAATTACAATTTTGTTTTTTATGGTAATTTTGACAACAATGAAAAGTGAAAATATCCTTATTATATTTTAAGTATTTATTTAAAGTAATTTACTATATTTATACATTTAAATATTTTGAAATTATTGGAATTGTACTATGGAAGCTTATCATTTGCTCTGTAGAATGGCCTTAGATATATTAACTGAAGAAATCATAGGAAAATGAAATAGGTTGTTTTTGTTTTATATAGACATGGTCCATAATCACTTAAAGTATTGGACAGATATGACTTTTTAGGTGAAAAAATTTCAGTTACCAAGCTAATTTGTGTCTTTTTAAAAAGGGTAATATAAAACAAATTAACAACCTATACAACCTAGATATATTATCTGGCCCATATAGGAAGTTTTATTTTCATTGCTCCACAGAGAACAAAGAAGTTCAGGAAATTATGAGCATCAATATAAAAAACCGATTTGACTGAATAAATAAATGTGCAATTTTGTTGTGAGGTAGTTATTTCCCTCTATAAAACTGTCCTATCTGTGCTCCCTCAGTAGAAAAGAAAGAAAATGCAACAACATGATTTCAGAACAAATAAATAATGGAAGAATTCCAGAACAGAATGAGACTTTGCTTTCAACTACCCAATCTTCTTTTAATTGCAAATTGTGCAGAAATAGGGAGCGGTTTCCCTCCTGAGGTTTTCTCAAGACTTGGAAGAAATCAGATAGAATATATACCATGAGTTTTTCAGAAAGGTTGAAATGAGTCAGCAGCACAGAGAAAGAAGTTCCTGAAAAACTGATCAAGAATTTATGTGTATCAAAAGTCAAGTTATTTTATATAAAAAATTGAAATTAAAAAAATTTTTCTGATAAAATGCTTCAGTTTATATGTTACAGTATGCTAGTACAACCAACATCCCCTGAATTATGCTCTTATAGCATTTTCTTAAATGTTCTCAATATGGCCAGTTTTTGATTGTCGATATAAAGTTGTATACTCCTGTTTCATAAATTTCAGAGTCAAAATACACTATTGTTGATAGAACAGACTCTCTTTAAATAAACATAAACATTGATTCAAATTCAAACTTTGAGTTTAGGATTTGATTTGGGTAATATGAGAGGAGAATCAATGTTCTGAGTACTTCTATAAGATCAGCCTTTGAAGGAGAACAGATTCCAGATCAAACCATTATCATGTTTAAAATCCTTCATTTATACTTCCTGCCCATGAAAACAAAAATCAGCAGCATTAGCATGATTAGAATCACTCAGATTTCTACATTATCTACTAATTTGTATGTATTCATTGTGCTGAGAATGTACTCAGATACTCACAAATGCCAGGAAGGTGCCCAAACTCTGAACTAAATGTTCCTTAGTCACATGACCTGGTTCTTGAACATCTCCCTACTTCCATCCTCCTTGTTTTGCCCTTAGGAACTGGCACATGTTACTCTTTGATTTTGCATTTTGCCCAGTTTCCATGACAGTCCAACCCATCTACACATAGTAATACACTGGCTTCTAAACCCTTAAAATTTCCCAGTAACATCTACAGATAGCACCAAGATTTTACCAAAGTGTGTCCCAAAAAGACATTTTTAAAAGCAGAGAAAAATGTAGAGTTCAATAAAAAATAGATGAATTATATACTGGGATATTCCCAGTAGTGTATTGTGAAGGGGACAGTGTATTGTGTAGTAGTAGGAGCGGCGGGGCTGCGTCCCCAGCACCCGCTGCCCACAAGCTTATGCCCTGAAATAACAACACACAAATTGTATTCATTTAAACACTGCTTGGCCCTTTAGCTCTAGCCCTTACTGGCTGATTCTGATAGCCCGATCAACCCATCTCTAATAATCTGTGAGCACCGGTCTTCCCGGGAAGATTCTAGTCTACGTCCATCCTGGGTCGGAGCTTCATCGCGTGTGCCTCAGAGAGCAGAGCTCTCGCCTCTGCCCGCAACAGTGGAGCATCGTGTCTCTCTGAGGCGTCTGCCCCCAAGAGGAGAGCTGTCGAGTCTGACTTCACTTCCTCTTCCTCCCAGCATTCTGCTCTCTTTACTCCTCCCACCTATGTTTTAACCTATCAGGGCAAGCAGCTTCTTTATTTAAT